>NW_010412451.1:8102-22949 GCF_000710305.1 Buceros rhinoceros silvestris
GGTTCCTGTTGATAGACACACAATGAAGTCATTGAAAATGAAAACATATTAATTATGTTCCTAAAGGTTAAGATAGTAATGGCAGAATTCTCTAATCCTGGAATAATATTAGTGCCCCGAATCCATGCAGGAAAAGTGTGCAATGTTTCAAAAATTGTGGAAAATCCTAGTCACACTTATTTGAGTCTCACCCATGACTGACTCCATGGCATGGGGGGTAGCAGGGGGAAAAGCAGGAAGAGCAAGACAAAGACAAAACCAGAGAGAATTATCAACAACAACAAAAAAGAGGTTCTTGGTCCAAACAAGTCACTTGCGCTACATGAACTAATTGTAAGAATAGACCATTTCTAAACTGCAGCTATTACGCGCTTAAGCAAACCCTGCTGGGAGAACTGCTTTGCAGAACACCTCAGCTAGCACAGACACACAGAGCGCCCTTTGATAGAGGAATTCAAAATGCAGTGTTTAAGGGAAACCTTTTCCGCTTCTAAATTTTCATGAGCTTATTACAGGATATGATCCTCGCTTGTCACTCTGACATAGATTTCCCTTAAATGTTTTCTATTTTCATTATCTTTTTGCCTATGTTAAATCAAAACAATAGAAGCTGAAAGCTGTGTGTACGTGTTGGGAAATGAGTAAGGGGGGCTAAGGGGGAATGCTCAAGCTGTGTGATAGAAAATGATAGGTGTCAAAAAATCCCACAAAACACCTAGCTCGGTCGTGGTCATTTTGTCTGTATAACAACATTTTTTTTTTTGTCCCTGGGGACTGGTAAGGTCAGTCATATGATAGTTAATTTTAGATGTATTCTTCCTCTACGCTTCTCTTTTCTTTTCCTTCGCCCAAATCCTCTTCCATGCATCTTTGACACATTACCTGGGTTCCTAACTATATTAACGCCATTGTGGGTGTGCCGAGTGCCCCTGATCCTTAATGCCTTTATGCTAAAACCCAAATCCTCCCAAAAGGAAGGGGTTAATTGTCTGCTTTCAATGCACTTTAAAACGCTCAGCTCTTGGGAATGATGTTTCCATGAGAGTTGAATGTAATTACAAAATAATATGGGCACTCTGTCTTATTTTCAGTGAGTGATACTTAAGTCCTTGCTGTTGCTGCATGTGTTTATACTGGGGCTCTTCCTTCAGAGTACTTATTGCAAGGTATTTGCAAATTTGAGCCTTTGGGCTTTGAATGTTGTGCTGCTTCTTCTGTTCTTTATTCACTACAGATTATGTATAATTGATGACCTGCATTTACAGACATGGGTGGTATACAGATGTAAATGTTATTATAGCTTTTATATTTTATGTTCTCTCTGAAAGATCATTTTGTCTTTGAATAATACTCCTGTTCAGGTTTTGGGGGGTTTATCTCTAAAAGAGAATATGAAATGGGTATTGCACATCGTATATTTCTTAAAAGTAATTTGGAATTTTAGGGTATGGGATTGGTGGTGACTGATACACTGCCTGGATGAGATATATCCCTCTGAAAATAACAGCGCCAGTACATGCCTGCATCTGTCTAACCTCATAATTCACTTTCACATTGGGTTATGGATGTCTGCATTCAGTGAGTCTATCTTCCCTTTAGGTATTATTTCAGCCCTTTGAGATAATAAGGAAAGTTTAATTGCGTTGTTAATTGATTTTTTGCACAACATTATTACCTTGATTGATTGCAGAGTTGATGAAAATGTTAGACACAGGCAGTGTAAAGTATCAGCCCAGTAAGGAGTGGGAGCCTTGTGGAGAATAGATAACCTTGATGTTAAGAGCTATATCCTTCAGATATGTCTTCCCTTGACATATTGATGGCCCTTGAAAAGGGAAAAGCTGATTGTATGCAGAATGCAATCATTAAACCCACTTCAGCTGGCTGTTGATTAATTTGTTTTTTCCTGAAGGATCTAGTTAAAGAGAAGGCCTCGCTAGTATAAACAGCAGCCATTTTCCAAGCTTCAGAGTATTCTTAACCCTCTCCTAGAAGAAAGAAAAATGATACTGTCTTGGTTTAGACAGGCAAATTGTCTGAAAACATTCAGTTCAACGCAATTTGGGGATTATAACACTCACTTTAGCCTGTTAAGTACTGCTTCCTCTGTGACCTCTCTTTCCCCTGCCTTCAGTATTCAGCTTCGCCACATCTAGCAAAAAGTCACATTTGATGTTTTCTGAGTAAGGCCAGTGTCTGTTCTCAGCAGAGATGCCAACAGGGATGTCAAGCTTGTTTTTCCAAAGACCAAAATACTTCAGTAGCATATAGCTGCTTCCTAGGAGCCTCTCTTGAAAGGGCCAGAGGGTTTACTGCACACGCATTAGTGGTTAAACTTTCCTTATCCCTGAAAAAAATCTTTCTTGTATAATTTTTTTTTGTTATCACTTGTATGGTCTTTGAGGTCTTCAGTAGGGCGGTCGTGCTGTGCATTGCTTCTGTCAGAGTGCAAAGGATGCTGTGGAAGTCAGCATGCTCAGTGCTTACTCCTTCAGGGCAGAGACTGCTCAGTGCTGACCCAGACTTTGCACCATTCACACCCCCTGATGTTGGATACATTTAACCAGTGGCTGCAGGTGATTAGCTTTCTCACCATGAATTCATGTGATGGTCTAATCCTGGACTACCTGCTACATTCAGAGCACCTTCTGTTTTAATAGCACCCGCTCTGAAAGTGAAGATGAAGCGTATTACTTGTAAGAGCCATTGCCTAAATGGCCTTCCTGTGGCAGATGGGGCTTCCTTGGCTTAAAAACATTCTCTGGACTGTGGGACAGCTTCTGCCTTAAGTGTTGCTTTCATTTATATCAGCAAATGACCCAAGACATCTAAAATATTTATGCAGCTTTAACCAAGCAATGGAATGTCTCAGAAACAGAAAGTGAGGAAGGTTGTATCCCTCAGTTAACCATTTAAAGGATATTTGGTAAAGTACTAAATAGCAAGTTACTGCTTCCTGTTTAGCTCGGTAGTCTCAAAGACAGTCACTGTTAATTTGTGCTTGTGAGTGATACAGTGATCAGAGTTGCTTGATTGTTTGGCCAGATGTGTTTTATTAGGTCCAATGTGCACATTTGCCAATTGGCTCCTTTTTAATATGGGGACATGTTAATTTATGACATAGTCAATTCTGACAAATTCGAACCAGCCAGATAAGTAAGTAATATTTCAAGCTGTCAAAGCATGTGAATACTGATTAACTGACACACTCTACAAGCTCTCAACAGTGCAAAATGTTTCCTGAGCATAATACTTGTTAGAAAGTCTTTGGTGCTTTGACTACACTTTAATAACTCTGAGTGTAATGGAGAGGTTTTAACGTGTCTCTCTCAAGCTAATTCTTAGCCCCCTACGTTTTAACACTAGCAAAAGTCTCCACAGAGGCTAAAAGTGCACTTGTAAACTATGTTTTGCCTCCACTGTAATTTAACACTCAGCCTCCCTTTTGTTAGCATGTTTCTAAAAGGAAGCTGAGGATGGGAGAAAAAAGTTGAGGATAGGAAACAATGACGGTGTTTTGGCATTCAGTAGTGGAGGCATTCAGTAGTGTTTGGGAACTAGACTATGGCCAGTAAGTATTTGACAATGTAGGTGGTGTTATACGTGAAGTAGCATAGTACAAAATTCTGCTAAAAGTCAAACCCAGACTTGGTCCAGAGAACTAGATATTTGCTGAACACTTCTGCTGTTTGGATTCAGATGTAATCCTGATTTCATTTGGTGCTACATGACAACAACTATAGAAGAGAGAACAGATCTCACCAGTTGTGTGGGGTCCATATGTGTCTTCCAAAGTGCCAAATACCTTCAGCTTCCATTGGAAATCAAGGGAATCCGGGGCCTTGTGGTACCAGCTTCTTTAAAAATGTTTGGGTTTGTGTTAGGAAGAATCATAACAATCCGATAATTAGCAAATGTTTCCTTTGTTTCTGAGGAAGGGCTTGTGGAAAGGAACAAGTAACAGCATGCAAAGAAGGTTCCCTTAACTATACCATAATGTGACAGCAGCACTACTTCATTATCCTCTTTAATTTTGTTTCTTTCCCAGCTTCAGAAATAAAAAGCAACTTGTCTTTATTTCAGATAACTCTCTTGAGAAATTTCAAACCAGTTGAGCCGGGCCAAATTTCATATGGCTTTTTTTTTTTTCCCCTAATGTGAACTCCTCCAGCAGGAACATATTTGGGATCCAAAAGCCAGTTTTACTCATGAGATGAGCCAAATTTATGTCTCAACTCTCCATAAGGGCCCTGCTGCTCAAATTTTTTTCACATAAGAATTTATAATTTTATTTGAGTTCTTGCAGACTTTCCGAACAATTATTCCAAAAGTTTGCTTTTTGCCCCATAAACCATGGTACATTTGTTTAATTCTATCACAGTTACTAAAAGAGCCTATTTCCCTCCCCCCCACCCCGGCCCGCCCCCTCATTTTACTGCTAATGCAGTCTGTGCATGCTTAAATTTTGTGAACTACAATAGAATTATACTCACTTTCTGTTTTCTTAATGGCCCTGTCATTCTTTATAGTTTACTCTGTTGCTGATTAATGTTAAGTATTATTAGTAGAATGTAGCCCAAAGTATTGAGCAGCCTACAGAAATGCCATTTTTGCGTATGTTAGCTAAATTAACTGAAAATCTTCTAAGGAACTGGATTCCTTTTTCTCCATCATTCTGAATATATTAGAAGTGTCTCTTACGTCACTGCAGTGATCATTATCGAAAGTAATAGAAAGATCATTCAAAACAACACTTGATTTTGTGCTGGGAATGTGAGAGAGTAACAAGTTCCACCTCAGCTGCAGTGGTGTAGAAGGACAGTCACCTCCCCACCATACAACGGTTTGACCCTTTTGTTCAGACTGCTATCCTCGTGTAGCCATCTGTATGCACAAAACGATGCTCACTGAGATGAGTCGACCAGAAGTCAGGCTCCTGGGTGAAAGGCTGAAAGCAGATGTTGTATAAATATAGGCTTTGATCATGACAGAACAAGAAATTGGCTGCAAAACTAACTAACAGTCTTGCTTTAATTGTCAGAAGAAATACTTAGTTTCCTGGTGTGATCCGGTTTTTAGACAAATGCCTGCTGCCCTCTAGTGCTGATGCTCTCGGGTTGAAGCTGCCTGCCAGGAGGGAAACCACGGAGATGGGTCTGTTTTGGCGGGGATTGGCTTTTTGCTTGGTTACTAAAATTGCAGTTTCAGCTATTTGGTCATTAATAGAAAGCAATTAAAGCTCTTGTGACTTTGATTTTGCATTGCATATTTAGACTAATTTGTTCTGGCTTTATTACTTCCGGTTAGACCATATATGTGAGAATAAGATATACAGAAGACTAAAAGAACTGTGGACCCACATTCCCTTTCCTCCATCTCCTTCAAGGGCATATTCAATATATCCAAATTTCAGCATCAGTTCACCTGTAATATCTGGCATGCTGATTGCTTCTGTACACTTGGGTTTCTTTTACTGCGGTACCTATCTGACTATACAATCTATGTGTCTGAGTAATTTAAAAAATCTGCTTTAAAATATCAACATATTCCACAAGAAGTATTTTATCATAAAACCACCATTAATTCTGTCCATGACATTTTTTGAGAGTGCAAAAATGTTAAAGATGCACCAAAGAGACAAAAGCATTGGTTTTTGTTTGGTTCTTTTTGCTTCATTTTCACTAGAGAGAGACATCCTCCTTCCCAACATATTTCTCTGATGATAATTGAAATAAGCATGGAAAGATTCCAAAGAAATCCCAAGTGTAGGACTTTAAATTGTAACAATGGTACCCAGAGGAGTATGGAACTGGTTAATTATTTCAAGTATTATGCCCTAAATACTCCTATTTTAGCCAACAGTAGAGAAGCTGTAGACGGCACATGCCCAGATCAAAGCTGATCACGTCAATGTCATTCAAGGAGGGAGAGATACCCTCCTTTTCCCCTTTTCTCCCCCCATCCTTTTTTTAAACAAAGTATGACATCCGAGGAACAGTGTGTTGATTGTTCCACTGCCAGGATATGCCTAATGGAAACATTAGCTCCAAGATAACTTTTAATCTGTCAGCCTAATGGCTCCTTAATGTGTAGAGGGCTTTAAATGTATGTCAGCCAGGGCTGTATAAAGTAATATAGTTTGTGGCCTGAATGGATCTAGATGACTCCACACCATGACACAATATGGTTTATTATTAGGTATCAGCTCATCAGCTTATTCCCACGGACTTGGGACAAGCTTCTCAATTTTCCAGTAACAGATTATGTGAGAAAAAGCTTGCAGTGCATTTTTGTCTTCCTCTTCTTTCTTTTATTTTTTCTTTTTTCTTCCTCCACCCCCACCAAATAAAAAATTTCATCCCCAGCTGCATTGGGAGCCCTGAAGTGTATTTACAACAGGCTGCACTTTATCACACATCAGCTTGACTGCTAGTTTACACTGAACATTTATGCAGCTCCCTTGGCCTGGGATGCAAACTTCACATCTTTGTATTCCTATCACCTTCATTGCAAATTTTTCCAACATCCTCTCCCTGTTGACTGCTTTCCTTCCCCTCCTCTACTCTCACTTCCCCACATATTCCCCCTTTCCCCCCCACCTTCCTACAAAGAGGCCAGTGAGACTTGACATGTCACAGTACTTGTCTGTACAGGATACTTGCAGTAATTCAGCGTCTTACTCTGCCTGCTCTGATTCCTCTCAGCTCAAGCTTAGGCGTATCATTCCAACACCATTGCTGTAGACTGGATGCTGTAGAGAGATTTGATTTTGTGCCTTTCAGTAATTTCTTTCAGTCTGAAAGTCCACTTTATGGCCCACGCTGTATGGTGTCCGGAGGAAAATGTTATCACTTTTTGGCATCCCTGTGCAGGAAGCAGAGCATGGAGGTAACATCTCCCCTGAATATGAAGGTCAACTCCCTCTAGGGTTGTTACCCACAGAGAATCAGGATCAGCAGTTTGCTACTGAAGGAATGTTCTCTTTCTCCAGGAAACTTGCAATGGGACACGTTCCCTAATCCATGGGAACCTCTTTTGAGTATTTGGGGACCACTCTTGTGAGTATTGTGGCCATGGTGTGGGAACTTTGCTTTAGCCACAGTGAGCTCTGTCCTCAGCCTTCTCAAGCACAACCTGCTCCCTTTATGCACAGTTTTGCAGGAAGTCTGTATTACTTTTGCTTTCATTTAGTGTTTCTATCCTCTTTAATTAATTAGCTTGTATCAAAATGGAAATTAATATTTGTGTATTTGTTATTTGAGCACTTGTGAGCATTTTGTGATACTGTTTTAGGGAAATTTTGTTTAATTTTGGTTTATTGCTACGATATTTCAGGTCTTTATAAGATAACCCTTCTACAACAATCACAACCAAAGTACATTCACTTCCTTACCTGTTGTATGCTCCTCTTTCTGTTGCTCCCTCTGCTCTGATTTAAGAAGTCTAGACCCCGTATCTTGATTCCAACCTGAAGCATTGTGGAAACTGTGGTTGCAACAAACAGATTTAATTGTAGTAGTCAGAGATCCTATCATATTAGCAAGGACACCTGCAACTCTTCTGTTCTTTTCCTGTGTCACATTACAGTTTTTGCACTTGAGCTTCCCCATATTGGCAGTGGTTTGATTGCCGGGACAGAGTAAAAGTCTGAGTGGACCTCTCTGGTTGTGTACTTGGCTGCTTTTGGAAGGACTTAGCGACCCAGGTGATTCTTTACACCTTTTCTTATCTTACAAGTGATATTCTCAGATTCCTGTATCATAGAGTTCACAGGTTGGATCATATTTAATAGAAACAATTGCTCTGTTCCACCAAAAGTCAACATGAAGTATAAAAAGTCTAATCCCTCTGTCCTCTAAGTTTAAAGTTTTACATTTTTTATTAAATTTAGTTCATTTTACAGAACACAGACCAACAATGTAACTCCACAAACATTCTTTTTCATTTCTGGCTTTAACAGATCTCCAAAAGTAAAGGATTTCTCATTTCTAATTGCTCAAACTATTGTTCTTGCTAAGAAAAATTCATTTCTGCATCAACAACTATGAAAAATGTCTGCAAGTTAAAGCAGATATATGAACCTTAGAAGACTGAGGTGACTTGGATTTTTGCATTTGTAAAGGACCTCCCTGATGTTACAAACTGCAAGACACAGTAGAACTAAAAGTGCATTACTTGCGTTGAAGTAAACTTTCTGTTTATTCTTTTTTTCCCTGTACCCGCTACATATGTAGCGTCTCTCCTCTCACCCCATTCCAGGCCCCTGCCCTTGCCTGCTATGAAGTATTGTGTAGATCTGTGCTCCCCAAATTTCAAGCTGATTTGGTTTTGTTTGCGGGTTGGGTGTGGGGTTTGGTTTTCTTGGTTGGTTGGTTGGTTGGTTGGTTGGGGTTTTTTATGATTCATTAAGGATTACAAATATTTTGGAAGAGTGAGTTTGGAAATGTTTTTATACTTTTTTTACTGTGTTCAGTTGTTTAAATGTTCTTAATGATTAATACAAAGTAGATATCTCAGGTGCTGTTAGATGTAGTGGGGGGGGTTTAAACTACAGTGACTGTGAGAGTATATACATTTTAATTCTTCTGATTTAGCAGAAAGAAGTAAGCTATGTACTACTGATAGGATTAGGCTTCTAATTTCTTGAAAATCTCTAGTACTTCATTTATCATAGAAACTCAAAGTGGAATTGAGAATATGAGGCTGTCAATGAGACAACTAGATAAAGTTTTTAGAATTTCTGTGAAGAAAAACATAAACCAAAAAATTACTATATTCCTGTCCAAAAGTAATTATTGTTTGAAACCAGCTTTACTTATCCCTTAGATGAAAAGGTTTTTAGCAGTTTTAAATTAATTTAACTGATGAAGGTGTTTTGCCTTAATCAGTAGTACTGTAGACTTGAAACTGTTTGTAGATTCATTCTCCTCCAAATGATGTAGGTAGGGAATTGTTTTAATTTAAAGGAATTTTATATTAATATTTAAGGGAGTTTTGCAACTTCTGTTCATTAATTGTAGAATATGCCCAAGTGCCTATGAAAAAAAGTAACGGTATTGATATTTCATCCTGAATGGTCTCAAAACAATTTACAAATCGGTCGTGTAACCACACTGTAACACACCCAGCTTCTTCGTGGAACATGGCAGCTGTTTAATAGCCCATATCAAAATTATACAACAGCAGATTGTGGAAAAAGAGATGAATATGGATCAAATACAAATTGGCAGTGGAGTATTTAGGTACTGTACTTAAATTAAAGTTAGGTGAAGTGGAATTCTGCTACACTATTGAGTCTGCTTATGAACTGCTACACTCCTCCTGACCACAGCTCCTAATATGGGGGTCTGTGGTTAGCTCATGTGAAAGACAGGCAGAGGACTGTGTGCTGAAATGTAATCCCTTATGTGGGCCAGTGTAACGAAAAAATTGAACTGTGAATACTTTGCTGTTTGCACTTACAGAGAGGTTTATTAAAAACATTTGATGTTAAAATGGGTGACTGAGGGGGATCTTGGGCAGACGTGGCAATAGGTTTTGATGGGGGTGGCAGAAGTTTTGGCTTGGCTACTTTGTTTTTGTAATTCTTTTTAAATAAAACTGAATGCTACTGGAGAAGGCTGTGTTGCTAACAACTGCCCCAGCTGCAATGGCGGAGAGGTGGTTTTTTTATAGATGCGGAACATTTATTTGCTAGGAAAAAAAGCAATCCAAGAAGGGCAACAAGATGCTACCAGACAACAATTCCCTTAGGTCATTGTTGGCCTGACCTGAATTTTGACCTGTGGCTGAGACTGTATGTTCTATAGGTCTAGCACATCCCCTTGCAACTTCCTGTTTACGATTTTTCATATTATACCTGAAGATCTGAAAAATTTTTTTGCTCTGGGAAAGTGTATGGAGGTCCAACTGCACTATAGCTCTCTGCAACACATGCCCGATTTAAAAGGAACAAACATGACTTGAACAATTTTTTGTGTGCTTTAGTATGCATGTATTTATTTATTTATTTGGATAATTGGGTTTTCCCTCAGCTAAGGAAAAGCTGGTGTTGCTGACATTACAATGTGTTTGTGAAGAAAGATTGATACCACAAACATGCAAGAAACTGCAGGGTCATTACTTACCCGGCATAATTAGAACATCCATTCCAAAGGGGGAAAACATTTAAATATAAAGAGTGAATTCAAAAATTATTCTTCCCAAGACATTTTTTTCATAATTATAGTTTTAACAGCTTGTGGTGATGGCAAAATTAGGTACTTAAGAAAAATTAGAAGCCTCATTCAGGGAAGATGATCCCTCAAGAGACCTTGTGTTGTCATTCCTTAAGAACCGTGAGCAGAAACCTCATTCAGGATGCTGTGTGTTGTTTTGATGTATAAGGGGTATACTTAGCTTATTACGGCCAATGCTGGATATTTTAATTAAAAAACACCACAACAACCACAGATGTATTGTTTCCCCCTTATTCTTGCCCTTGTCTGTGTGCAAAACCACAGCTGTACGTCTGCCCCTGAACTGCAGGGAATGAATACCATAGCAGATAGGCAGGAGAGAAGCAGTAGGTTTTCTAAATTCATGCGTGACATGTCTTAGCATCAGAATTCTCATTACAGCACACAAGCTTTTTGTAGTTCTCTGAGTTTTCTGTGGTTGCCAAAGGAAAGTGGAAAATAGAGAGGAAAAAAAGAAAAAAAAACTAACCCCAAACAGTCACTGCATTTAATTTATGGGCAAGATTATTGTTTTACAAATAACATTCATGATAAATAAAGTCTCATGGCGACATTTTCAACTGTGCTTTTATCAAGACTCTGAGCGGTGTGTGTAATATGCCTGGCAATCGAATCACAGCTGTGTGCCTGGGTAGGGAATCTCTGCGGAGACAACACTTCCTTAAGTTAAACAATTGTAGGCTGCAGGAGTTCAAAAATTTCAGCTGACTTTAACTGTCACTAGCCCAAGCACCTTTATCCCCAGGCGAGCAGCAGCAGCTGGATTTCATTTCCTGCTGCCAGACTGTCCGACATCTTTGCTGAACATCCTGGGAACTGAGTGTCTTTACTGTAAGGATTTTATTCAAGGTGACAGCTCCTCACACTTTAGCGTTCAGATCACCTCAAGTAGCTGAGATATCAGTGAAAATGAGAGCATTTCTCCAGCAAACTCCAAATTTAGATTGACTGAGGTTATCCTTAGGCCTCTAGACCCAGCCTCCACGACAGCACAGGCCTGCCAGGAACTTTAAAACTACAGTAGAGTTTGTAATGATGTCTGGGGAGAAATATTCTGCCAGAGCAGTGGAGGATACTATAAGTGATAGGAAATGATGTCAGATTTAGTTAGGGCTGGAGACAGTGTTAGAATATACTTGGCATAATATGGCACCAGTATCTCTGTCAGCATCTCTGTTTTCTGTCACCGCACACAATCCCCGGCCTGTCTGTAGCCCTGACAGTGTCTTTTCAGATCAGGTTATTGCCAACTCGGAGACTGGCTCAGCGCAGCACCATACAGCCCCCTTTGTTTGAAGTCTTCCCTTTTGTCATTAATGCACTTGATGTCTATTAAAATCTGACGGTGAATGCAGTATCTGTTTTCCTGTCAAGAGATCATTGACAATATTAATACCTCATGTCCTTGCCTCATTTTCCAAGCACTGACACCTAGCTACAGTCTCCAGCATTCATCAAACAGCACTCTCTCACCAGCATCTCTATAAACAGTCTTGCTTCCAGTCCTTAAGAAATGCGGCAGACCTCAGACGAGACTTTTATCAATGCCAGTGAAAAAGGAGTCTGACGAATGCCATTAATAAACTGTTCGTATCCTTCACATTTAGAGCTCTAAATGGCCCTGTTACCAACATAATGCCTGCTGCAGTTTGACTTGGAATATCATCTGTTTAGGGGGAAAAAACCCTTCACTTTTCACTAGATGCTTGTTTAGGAATAGTAATATCATCCCTTGAACCTGGAAACTGGTCCACTAATGAAATTATTGAAATTGAAATTGTTGAAGAAAGCTACATGGAGACGGGGAAAGGGATCAGGCACTGCACCATATAGTTCCTGTTTGTGATATTCTGAAAAGGAAGGTATTTTTGACAAAAATAACAAGCCTAACAATTTTTTTTTTCTCATTAGGAACCTGTTACTAACCTGATGCCTTAGAAGGAAAGAGCAGTATTATAGTTTCTAAGACCTTAGTTGCTTGATGTGTGTTATACTGGAAAAACAGATACGGAGTATAAGAGCTTGCATACTTAATTCATACTGCAAGTGGACACATACTGCAAGTGGTGTTTCCTATGTGAGTCCTGGAAAGCTAAAACAGCAACGAACTGAGTATTTGCTCCTCCCCCATGTTTACCTTTGATGTGAGGCAGTGTTTCTGTCCTTTGGGCTAGGTTACGTTTGCCCTTATGAGGGTAAGCTAGATACTTCAGAGACTGCTGTGTTAAGACTCTCCCAAGGTAGAGAGCCTTTCACCTTCCTTCCATGCATGGGAAATGACTTTTATTTGACTATACTTTCCTGAGGGCACAGAGAACAACTCTGCTAGTAAAATTTATCATCTTTGAGGGTGTTCACAGGTGGGATGTGACTGTGAACTTACGCTTTCACATACCACTTAGTACCACCAGAGGGGATGCTTTCGAATAAGCTGGTGAGATCTGCAGGTATGTGTGTCTGATCCACAGCAGTTGAGGCTTCCTCAGGCATCTTGCCGCCTGTGTCCACTAAGAATAATGTGCCTTGTCTTACAAAAGCAGTGTTCTGGCTAATTTTTGAAAGCATCCTCTATGTACCAATATTTAGCATAATTTATAATTGCATCTTACTCATGGGATGCTGTTTGGAGAACTACTTTAGAAATGTTTTTACCAAGTGTTTCTTTGTATGTCAGGGAAAAACACAGGAATCTAACAGGTTTAAACATTAGGAAATCTCAAGTTCTAGCCCACGTCCATCGATGATTTCCCACGTGAACTTCAGCCAGTCACTTCAGTTCTCTCCCACTGCAAAGCAGAGTTGACTTTAGGTGTTTGCAGGATGACTTTGTGGAGATTTGAAAGGTTTTTCCTGGATCCACATTAAACTGTAGCTATTTGCTGCTTTATTCTTTAAGGTTTCAATCATTAGGAAAATTCTGTAAATATGCAGCAGTGAGATTACAAAGAGTCCAAAACGTAACCTTAACCCAGACTTTCTGCTTTTCAAAAGCAGAAGCATGCAGCAGTGAGATTACAGAGAGTACAAAACGTAACCTGAACCCAGACTTTCTGCTTTTCAAAAGCAGAAGACAGGTACTGTGATTTAAAAATATGGTGTGTGATGTTTCAGTGTGATGTCATTTCATTTTTGAAGACACTTGTATGTTTAACAGAATATGTCATGCAGGTATTTGAACATGTTTTCCCCATAGATTCAAAACTGGTGATTGAAACGGTAATACTGAATATCTAAATGCACAAACTGTCTTTTGCAGGACAAGAGAAAACTATTCCCTTCCCTCCTTCAAATTTCCCTGGTTATGTGCTTTGTTTGCATATTGTACTACTGCTGTCCTAATTGTAATTAATTTCCTTTTTGTTGTAGGTATTTTGGGAAAATGCCGCTACATTTACTATGGAAAACATTCTGAGGGCAACAGATTCATCCGAGATGACCAGCTATAAAACACAACATTGTTTTGTGCCTCTTCAAACCCTCCACATAAGAAGCACAAATTGCATCTGAATTTTAAGCGTGTAACTAAAGTCCTCTAGTGCCTTCTGCTAACTTTGCCATGCCTGTCAAGATCATCTCTCTATCTTGGTCTGAGTAGTCGCATAGAGATTGACATGATTGCCTTTAAGCAGGTCCCATCCACCAGAGTGACAGACAGCTGCAGCCAAGAAACCGGCCTGACAGGAGGAGCACCGTGATGGATTGCCTGGTCCAATTGCTGCTCACAGAAGAGCAGGGGTCACACCTGGGCTTCAGTGAGCATGCTCCGTCGGTCATTGCCTTAGCAAAAGTAGAGCATTTATTTCCAGCTTACCTATTGAGTGAAAGTGGCTGGTGATACCAAAGTGTTGATAAAGGAGAAAGGCTATAATTTCAGATGAAAAAGCCCTTATCTGTTCTTATTATTTTCTCTGTGAATTAAGTGCTTGTGTTTCTATCATCTCATATATGTTTACACAAATCCTTTTACAGTGGGGTTTCTGGCTTTTTTTTTTTTTTTTTGGTTTGGTATGTCTTCCCTGCTCCCAAATGAGCCTAGATACGTTATTTTTTCTTTCCACTGATAAAAAAATATATCCTGAAAATGTCAGCAATGCAAAGTACTGTCAATTTGTACAGTTGTGTACACGTAAAGGAAAATAATTTAAGCAATTTTGCAGACAAACAAAATTTGCTAATTCCTAAATTACATCACAAAATTTACTAACTCTGACCTTCAGAAAAGTGATCATTCTTTTTTTTAATGCTATAGTGTCACAACTTAACTGTATATACTTGGAAGAAGCCCTTAATTGTGATATTGACAGTGTGTATTATTCCTGGTTTATTGCACAAGATATCTTTAATCTGTACAGAGATTACATTTAGAATTAAATGCTTAAATTTGGAAAGAAAAAAGTGCTTAAAAGGAATGATATAAATAGGTGGGTATGATTATTCAGAGGGGAAAATAAAAATCAATAAAAGTAACTGTTTGAATTAACATAATTAACAGTTTTATTAATATGTTCTAGAGATTGGTTCTGATTAATCCCTTTCAATGTCTGTGAGAGAAACGGTATTGTCAAATTTTCAGCGGAAAAAATAAAAATGCATGGCATATTTCCTGCTG
>NW_010412451.1:23079-50803 GCF_000710305.1 Buceros rhinoceros silvestris
ATGGCTTGGACGTATTTAGAATCATGAACTGTTACTGCGAAAAAAAAATCCCAGTACTTCATGCATTCATTAAGTGCTACATTGGGATTGGACAAGGAATATGCAAAAATTCTGACCCCCATGCGTATTGGTCCCATTTGAGAGCTGTTTGAGATCACTGCCTGGCTATTCTTGGCTTGTTTTAAATTACTTGGTGATCTTCATCCACTTTCATGGTTGAAAAAAAATGTCAGTTTTTAGACATTGCCTACTTTTGGAGGCTATTTTCCGCTAGTTTTGCAGGTGGACGTGAACTGGATATTGAAGCAAATCATGAAATCAGGTTTGACCAATGAAAGAGAACGAGACACTGCCAGAGTGACAAAGGAAAGCTTGCTGCTGCTGAACATTTTAGGCCTCACTCAGTAAATGGAAACCTTCACTCACTCTGAAAAACTGTAATAAAACTTCGACAGATACTTAAAATCAATGATGGACATAAAACGGTCCAGTTTATACCACCTGTGGCTCTGAGCTGTTTGCCATACAAATTTGTGTCTAGAAAGCATGCTTTGGCCACTTGTAACGCCTCTGCCTATGTCATGCAAGGCTACAAATGAAATGCCAGCTCACATTACAAGTCCTAGGAGATATTAGATAAAGGAAAACTACACACTCCTTTTTTAATCAAAAATATCATTAGAAATATTTAGGGCACTTGTCATCTCTCTTGGTTACCAAAATAACAGCAATCCTAGTTTGATCCTATCGTATTGTCTGTTTTGAAGCCTCCACACCTTTGGTCCATGGAATATTACAGGCAGCAGGGTTCTGAATACGGGTGTTTAGAATAACCTAATGTCACTTTCAGTCTGCTTGCATATATGTCTTGTCTTTATAAAAGGCTTTAACCCTGCCTCAAACAATAAACAGCACTTGCAAACTGACCGCATGATTTTCTATCTTTATTTTGCTTGTTTACTTTTCCTATTGTCAAAACCATTTGTATCATTTTCAGGAGTGTTTTCTTCCCAGCAAAGCTTTGGAGGCAAAAATATTTTTGGAATGAGATGTGATGAAAGTCTCTTCCATTTTGTGTTTTTGTTTTCACTTGGGAAATTATATACCTATAGTTAAATATGGTAAAATCCTAATTAAAATTTACTCAAAGGCAATTCTCACTAAATGACACTTATTCCGAAAAATCAGAATGGTAATCTATGAATAATTATTTTATATTGTTAACATGCATTGGGATATTATTTGAAAACAAACATGGATGTTTATTACCATTTATGGAAACATTATTCTTTTTTAATATGTGGAGCATTTTATTTTCAGATGTCTTCTACTTAAGTTCTGTTTTACGAGATGGCAAACTTTTGAAATCTGGGGCTGCTATCTACACTTGGCCCTTTCTTCAGCGGGAACTGTGCCTGAATTTCATAACTGAAGTGAGTATCGTTTTGGGTGAAATTTGCAGCAATCTAAGAAGAGATACCACTCTCTCTCCTTTACTCCCCCTTCTCCATACATGGCACATCTTACCCTCTCCAGATTAACTAGGTTATTAAAAATAAAAGACTTGCCTGCAAAGTTATAAGCATTTGAAAATGTGTGTGTTTCCAAGGAACAACTGCATTCTTAGTTCATTCTGTTGTCACAATCAAAATCTTGGTCAGCTATGTTTCTTGACAGTTAACGAGGTTTGAGATCCTAGATGTGTCATCTTCAACTACTACAAATTTTTTAAAAAATACATCCAAACTTCAGTCTAATGCTAAGTCTTATGATGACCAGTACTTTGGCTTTTGGCAGACATCATGTCATCACCAATGAAGACTGGGAGGCAAATGTTTTTACTAGGAGCTGCTTGTAGTAGCTGTGCTTAGTACATTCCTAATCTCATGTAGTGAAAATGTCACCTCCTATCTCCTTTTAATTAAAAATAAGAAAAAAATCCAAACAATAATGTTGAAGTGAAATTTTAAAGATAAATAACCTTCAGTGAAAATCCTACTGTTATGGATAGACAGACCTGACTTTAAAGCAAACTGGCTCTAATTGCATGTGTTGGATGCATACAAGATTTACGGTATTGCTGAAAATATGTTACCACTGAAACCACTTTTTTGTTCTTTGTTAGGGCTGAGTCTCACAATACTTATTCTAGTACTTAACTTGACTCAAACCGTGAGTCTCTTTGAAGTCAATGTTTTATCCACGAGCTTTAGTGTTACTAGCATTGGAAGGCTGGTATGCAGCTCCCTTTTTAATCTGTTTGGTTCTTCGAGTAGAGCATTACATGATTGCTGAATGATCAAGTCTCACACCTTTGCAGATGAGAAATTCACTGTACTTTGGTCTAAAGCTGCTCCCATTTAAGTGAGCAGAAAGAAACAAACCTGTCTCTGCTTTTGAAAATTCTTTCTGTAAGTTACAGGGTTTGCTTGCTGCCAGTGGCTGTATTAATATTTTTTATTCCTACCAACAATATGAGTATGTTGGGAAATATATACCCCCAGCAGAACTTTGCTAGATGTAGCCTTTATGGTGAGGTTCTGAATCAGCCCGTTTTATACTGACTCAAACTGAGTCTTACCACATATTTCTTCTTTATGTGGTGTGATAGTTGGCACATGAGTCTCTGCTTGCTCAGTTTGGGAAAGTTTATTCTCTTTATTCTGTGTACAACTGTCTGTCTTTCTGCTTTGTTAAGTGGTTGGCATATGTGAAAGAAAGAGATGAAACTCAGCTTTCCAGAGGTGTAACCACATAGTCAAGATTGAGGCTGTATGTTTGACACTTGAGATTTCTAAGTATCCATTTGCAGTCTCAGTCTGGGGAATCTGACAGTGAATCAGGTGATATGAAGTCAGGGGTCTTGCATGGCTTGCTAGCTGTTGTCCTCTGTTCCTAAAGATCACTAGCTATGTCCTTAACTGCTTCAATTGCCATGTCATTGCAGAGCAAGTGATGGCACGAAATAGGCATGTGCTCCCCTTTTGTTTTTATAGTAAAATTTCTGCTTCAGTGCTTGTAGTGTAGCAATTGAAACGCATAGTTTGCTTTTCCAGTGTTTTCACATGTACGATTACACATGGTAACAATTACACCTCACTCGCAAGGCTTTTTCTACTATTTAGTTAGAACCTATTTTCTGCATTCCTTTCTATTCCTAGTAATGGGAATAATGCAAAAAACCAAGATATGATTGTGAGGAAACAACCCTCTAAAGATGTTACTGTGGGACCAGGCCTATGCTAAAAGCTCTGTGTGACGGGTGGACACGGCTGTACACATACATGTCTAAATGGCTTGAAGAACCGAGGTACCTTCTGATTTGGAGACTTCTTGGACTTAGCCTGTGACTGTGAATGACTGGATTTCCTTATGCCACTCTAGCACTGGGTGGCATTAGTATTGGGTGGTTAGAGAATGTTGACTTACCTAAAATGAGTTAATGCTCATTGTAATTATATTGTTATCCAAATAACCTACCAAGATCTTGTATTATATGAGAGTAAGGCCCAAGAAAGTCAGGCCAAAGAAAAATGGCTTCTTCCAATCATTTATAACCTGTTCTTAAGAAGTCTTAAGAGTGTTTTCTTTGGCATTTGTTATGTAAGAATGCTCAGGGTATCCTCAGCACTCCCACTTCATCAAAGCTGGTTGAATTAATGTATTTTCCATATGCAGTACTAAAGCAGCTGAATCTTTCTAAAAGTTACCTTTTAGGTTAGGTGACTCTGATGGACTTGCCTCTGGCAATGTTGTCAACCCGAAGCTGACCCTTTCTTAGAGTTGCTGACAATTAGATTAAGGTTTCAGATCAGGAATTTCACCAGCCTTCAAGGAGCAGATATTTTTAAGGACAAGCTAAGTCGTGGTCATGACACATTCACAAAATATCATCATCATCTTAGCATCCTCAGCATTTTAAGGGAACAGCATCTTAGAAAATACATCTAGTTCTAGTTAGTTGCATTTATAGGTTTTAATGTAAAATATATTCTAGATTATCACATTGCATGCAATATTTGGGCTGTGAGAGCAAGTTCCTAAATGTGTTCAAAACATCCTCCCAGCACAAATTTAAAATTTCTTGCAAATGTTTTGCATTCTTATTGAAAGTTTTGCTGACAATTCAAACCCAAAAGTGTAATGTAAAGGGGTTTTTAAACCTTGTTTTATCACAATCCAGAAGGTTTTTTAACAGATCATCTCACCTCTCATCCACAATTCTATAGATCCTCTTAGAACAGAAATACATCCTTATGGTATTATAATTTTATAATAAAATATATAGAAATGAATCTGTTTGGAAACAGATAGTATCAAATGTATATTTTAATGCAGTATTATATTTGGAAGTAAAGAGACGCTTCGCAGATCTCTGCAGATCATACTCTGGAGAAAATCAGTGGCAGAAGAGTGCAGCTGAGGAAATTCTATGTTACTTTTTGCATTGGAAAATCAAATAAAGACTAACAAGGTAACTGACAGACTTTTTATCTGTAAATGCCCTCCTTCTTTTAAATTAACACTATTTTTGCAACTGAGTATTTAAGATTTCTGAAGACAATCTGCTTATTTAATAAGACCTTTGAAACAATGCATGCACTAAATTATCTAGCATTCGGTGTATCTACTGAGTAAGCAGACAGTTGTGGACTTCAGGGAATTTTCAAACACACTTGCTGTTCAACCTTAGCAGTTTTCTTTTACCTAGGAATTGTTTTCAGAAATTCTTATATAATGAAATTTCTGTTTAAGCTGATAGATGTAAATGAGGGCATAGTTGCTTCATTTCCTTTTGACAATAAGCCAAATTCATCCCTGGTGGAACTCCATTGATTTAAGTCTACTTCAGCTAGGCTACACTGGGGATGAATTTGGCCCAGCTGGAGATTTTTTTATTCATCTATTCTTTAATTTCCTTTAGCTTAGTAGTTGATTTAGGGCTGGTCAGAGGATTACAATGCAAGAGATGGGAAAAGCAAAACTTCTCTGCTCAAGAGTCATTTCCTTTTTAATACCCTACTGATTTAACTATGACTTGTAATGTGTTTCAGGTAGCCAAATTTCAACATCAATTTTGGAAGAAAGTTCACTACACTTTGAGTCTCCTTCCTTGGCTACTTCCCAAACCACCAAATCACCACCTACTATACAACGCACATATTATGAAAGGCAGTGGAAATGTCAGTGCATCTGGGAGATGATTTGGATAAACCGCAGTTATCAACTGGTGCCTGATATGGTTAGCCTGAGCTCCACTGATTGCACACCTCTTTGGCCATTACTTCAGATAATGGTGGAGCTGCAAAACCTCAACATCTGTAATGCCTAACATGTCTTTCCCCCAGCTACTCCTTGTTGTACTTGGGTTTCTGAGAGTCTTGTGTGATTTCTGTCTATGTGGCGTTCATGCAGGTCTTTTTTTTTTTTTTAATAAGTTTTGGGTTTTGTGACCCAATAAGTTTCAAGTTTGAGCAACAGCTAAAAGCATCATTTGGCCAAAAACACTACTGTGCTGTATGTGGTTTTCATCTGAACCTGTAAATCCACTATTTTCACTGAGAAAACCTGGCCTGAATATCAGACCTCCAGCAACTCTCCCAAATCAGGCTGGTTCTGGGTTTCATTATGAAGGGTTTTCACAGCTCTAGCTAAGCCCTCATTTTCCACTTTCAGATAAATGCTTTTTCAGCTGTATTTATGAGGCTTAAGAGTGAAAAAAGCCTACCAGCAGTTAATGTTAATCACAAATTTATATCATAAGCGCATTCTGAGTCTTATCCTCCTTCCATTCATGTCAGTGGCAAAGCTTTCAACATCAATGGCAGTAGGAGCAAATATCACAAGATATAGGAATCAAGACCCAGTTTAAAAGGAAAAAAATAGAGGTCTGCCTTAAACTAACAAAGCCAGGAATAGGAAGCTCTGCCTTATGTTTTGCTCCATGTGAACATGCACTTTTGTACCAGGAAGTACTTAGTGGCAATACAGATGCAAGTACAAGATTCAGCTTCATGCTGGAATGGTTTGCAAATTTTTTTATGGGGCATCAAAATACGTAATAAACTGGGATCTTTTACATAAGGACTCAAAATAGATGATATAAAGAATAAGTGTCTATCACACGTATGAGGAAAGAAGCCCAGATCCATTAGTTTTGAAGCAGCTGCTTGTTAATAAATTTCTGGAGCTTTATACAGTGGAAACATTGTGTTATCTATCAAAACAGAAATAAGTATTTTTTGATAAATTTTTAATCTATTCCAAGAGTAATTATATTTATGCATTTAGATATTTCTGGTGGTTTTGGTTTGCATTTTTTTTTCTCAAATCAAAACATGAAGGATTTGGTCTATAAGGCATTCTGCCACATTTGCCATTTGGGTTTTAAAGGTTAGTAAGTTCACATTTTACCTAACTAGAAGGTCAGCTTCACTGAAATTTTGGGAATCTGAACAAATGCTCTACACCTGCTGACTGTGCTAAGGAATATTTTACAGGAAGGTAGAAAAGTAGATGTCAGGACTATGAGACAGTATAGGTGGTTTCAGTTGGTGCCTATTTCAGTGGTTTACTTTCAAAAGTTATTAAAATAAAAACATGTCCTAGTTGCCCTACTGAAATAATATAGCTAATATAATTTTACCTGAAAGGATAGTTTTCTCTTTACCTGAGACCTAGTTAGCACATTAGTTAAAACATTTTGAGCTCTATTGCAGTAATACACAAATAGAATTGTCTTCTCACTCTGTTTTTATTTTATACAAAAGGCTATATTTAAAACCTTTTTATCCCTATTTTTAGTTAAAACTAAGTCCTAAATAAATGTCACTGCTAATGCCATTGTTAAAATTCATCCTTAAGGGCATTCCAACGTAAATACCAGTGATAACAATCGTATCTTTTTGGAGCAGTTTGAATTTGAGGCCACAGTATGCAGTATTTTCTGAAAGTTATTTTCATGTATCACTCCTGCTCATGTGTTTGAAAGTATATTGGCAAGTGCAACAGAAAGCAGTGGCTATGTTTTCTTGTCTAATCACGGCTGCATCGTGCCTGCATAAATTATAGAAGTTCTTGGATAAAATGCAGATTGCTGCCTTTTGTGAGAAGTCTCATCTCCTGCTTGTTGGCTACCTCTCCTCCTTCTCGCACAGAGAAGAAAGGTAGTGGCATGAAAGGTTTGGAAATCTTGTTTATCCTTAACTAACCATAGCTGTGTAATTGAGGATAATACTCCTTTCTCTTTGCTACTCAGTTATGGATTCCCTAATTATATGGAGTGCTGAAGTAAATTCTTGACTCTGTGCAGTGATAGTTCTGGTTCTATGGTGTGTTTGATATTAACTTTTTCATTCAGTCTTCAGTGCAGCAAAGACAAAAGGTGACTGCAGAAGCACTCTTAGAGTAACTTACCTGGAGTTTAATAGAAGTTAATGAATTTTTGTGTTTGGAATTACGGTCTTTCACCTAGAAATTAAATAAAACGTGAATCAGTGCCTCAGAGGAAAACTAAAACAAACAAACAAACAAACAAAAAAAGGAGGCCCTGAATGTCAGGATTGAATGCACAGTGTTTGGGTATCCAGCAGAGGCTGGATGCAGCACTGAGGACTGGAATGCTCATCCAGACAGACAGAGTCGCTGCATTTTACCTCAAGTTTTGTCAATGCTCTCTGCAACATTTCAGGTTACTTTGATAAATGAGTATCTTCCATCTGAGCCCAGCTTTCTCCACAGTCAGATGTAAATAGGGAGAATGCTTCGCCTAAAAAGCATTGTCTCCCTCTAGGACTAGAAAAGAAATGGACATATATGATATTTTTTCAAAAAACAAGATTAAACTGCTGCACATGCAAGTTCATGTGCCATCATTGCATTTCTCCTCTCACTTTTTAAAAAATAACTTTAACCAGGAGTCCAAATAATTATTTTAAGAAGATAAACATTTTGAAGTCCAGCTGCTAGTCAAATGCCAGTTGAAATGGGCAAAGAACCCCAGAGTAATATTACAGTGTTTAACTGTGTGAAATGTGTCTGGCTGCCCATACACAGTCACAAATAACTCTAGGAGAATCTGAAGAACTCAGGCTGCCCAGGGAAAAGGAAGAAAAATGAGTATTTATTATATCAATGAAACCCAAAGGGAAAATGTCATAATCACGGAGTCATAATCAGAGTTTTAGGGTTGTTTTTTTTTTTAATTTCGAAAGACAAAGAAATCCCAATCTGATCTTAAAAATTACATGTATTTATTTTAAATTAATGATAATGATATAGGACTGCTCTTTTCTTCTGGATTGTGCTTGCAACTCCTGAGTCCCTCACTGAGACCCCTTAGTGTCCATTAGGAGATCAATTTTCTACCCTTAAACTATGTATTCTTATCAAAATGTTAATTCTCCCAAGCCTTGAAAAAAACCACCCGATACACTGTGTATTTTATATGCCAAATTATTCCACTTTAATGGAAAAAGCACAGAAATGTTAAGGAATCCATGTGTATCTCAGTTGTGCACATCAATCTTCTAAGGCAACACATAACAAAGGTCAGAAATAGCCTAGCGCTGTGTTTTGTGTAGCTCATCATTCTATGAGAAAATGTGCCCAAGTTCCTCTTAAAACATTGTTTTGAAGCGTGGTTACTACTGAATACATTTCTAAATGACAAGGTTTATTTGTCTGTATTTTGATATGTTTAGGGGAAACTCAGGCTGACAGTTAGAGGAGGCAGGAAGAGGGAACCACCACAAGTTCCACCCAGACACAAAATGTCATCCCTTCCCTAGCTTGGATACTGAAGCATCCTGATGAAAAAAAGAGCAGACATTTAAAAGTTTCTGACATGTGTCACAGATGCAGCCATTGAGCCACTGTTCCTGACGTAGCTTGAAATGACAGCATCCAAGCCATTGGAACTGGCTGCGGGACATTCAAAGTTTGGTGTATGTCACTTTTAATCCTTGTCATGGCACATCTAGAGAATAAAAAAGACAAATGGACACGGGCAGTAGTGATAGTTCAAAAAACTTAAAATAAAGCTTCCCAGTCTAATTGATATTATCAAGCCGTGCTAACATTTACCAGCCACCAAGTAAACAGACAGGAGGTCAGCACCCTTTTTTTCTGCAATTTTCCCCCAAGTCAGAAAGATAAGTCTTTCAAGCTTTCTCTAAGGGTGACCCAAATACATGAACTATTTACTCAGAAATAGCACTGTCTTGCCAAAGATACTCCTTAATAATCAAAATGTATAAAGACAAAATGCTTCAACCACTGATGAAGCAACTTGTCATGCATGGCCCATATTATTTTTTTACATAGTTTAGGATCTGGGTGCTAATGATGATTATTGTACCAAAGAGTTGATAATTTATTGATTGTACTACCTCTGGGTATGTTGCAACCTTAATTTCTGATTATATCTTTGTAAAGCTGAGATGCAGGCAGCATAAAATAACGTGGTGGCATCTTCTTTCAAGTGGCGTGTCATTTAATGCTGGCCAAAAAAACCCTGTGTAAATAAAACTGATCGTCTGCAGTGGCTCAAGGACTGCAGCACACATCACTTGAATCAAGAGCTGGAAACATCTAGGTTTCCAGAGAATTTAGAGTCAGCAGCTCATTAGCTTGTCATAGATTGCATGGTATGGCCTGATCCTCATCTAACTTCCAGTTTAACATAGGGGATACATTTCCGTTTAGCAGTCTGGGAGGTGAATACAGAGGATTCAGTTTTAGCATTTTCCAAATGCAGTCAAGCTCTGATAATGCAAATCCCCTGGCATGTTGAAGTTGAAAAAGAAAAAAATCTTTTGTATTAAAAAGTCAGTGGTACCTACAGGCTATTGGACTGTTTTCTACTTAAATCTTGTGGCTACCTAGAGATGGTGATAAACCAAGCATGGGTGTAACAGTACTTCCTTCAGTATGTTAAAACAGACATAGGACATCCAGAACATAGTAGACATTATGGTGCTGAAAGGGAATGATCAATGAACGAACGTGTTTAGATATATATATGTTTTGTACAGTTTTATTAGAGGATTGACAAATATCTTTTTATCCATCTTTCTATCCATCACATTGTCAAGAAGGAATGTTGTATGGATTTTTTGTCTGAAATTCAAAAATATTTTTTAAACAGTCTTTTTTCTCTTTATCTTTTCATCCAACAGCAGAGCCAAAAGCTTGAAAACATTATAAAAAACAGATATTGGTATATTTCTATCCTAGATCAGAAATATGAAAACAATATATCCCAAAAGACCCCTTTCTTTTTCATCTCTTGTAAAACATCTCTTTAGGAGAAGTCACATTACTAGTCTAACTTAGACCCAAACTCTGAATGCTTCAAGGTTCTCCCTTTGACAACCTTAATACTGACATTCCAACCCGGTTGACTTGGTTGCTCTCTGGAAGAAAATGATGCTTAGAATTGAACATCCCCATTTCACATGATTTCTTATGTCTTAGAGGGTGTGTTCATGAGGTATTCTCCTGATGAACATTTCCCCCTGTTTACATTAGAAAGGGTGAGACTCATAGTTCAGTGGGGAGGGTGCAGCAGGCACCAGGCTGAGGGACAGAGCAGGTAGCTGACTGCTGGCTTGCCCCCAGAGACTCTCTATGTAGGGCAAATAGTCCCCCACAAAACCAGTGAAGGGTTAGCTTGAAAGGTCTGTCTATTATGCAAGCAACATGTAAATTGGAGTTCCCATGGAACACTGGGCTTGCCTCCAAAATCTTCCTCCTGGAAGATCTGCAGTAGAGGCCTGCAGGGGTAGCAGAGCAAACCTCAGGTAATATATCTTTCTCAATGGCACCTCACAGACAAAATAAGCCTTGGTGATGTTTCAGCTGGGTCTGACTAACAGCATGAGTGTAAATCAGTACTGTCCGGTGACAACCCATGTTGCATCTTGAGAGGCAAGCCATATCCCTTTGTCCTCATTTACAGTGCCACAAAGTGTTTCTGTTGCTGGCAGAGAATGATGTTTGAAAATGTCTTGCTGAGGCTGTGGACCATTTCTGTGTCTTGGAGACTGATGCAATAAAGACTTGGAATGGGAGAGTGTGGTTTAAGCTGAGATGGTAGATCTTTTTTTTTTGTTTCAGTGATGACGTAAAGTCCTCCTGTTAAGCTCCTTGGATTGTGGAAATGTTGTGGCCCTACA
The DNA here is from genome assembly GCF_000710305.1 of Buceros rhinoceros silvestris. Lineage (NCBI taxonomy): Eukaryota > Metazoa > Chordata > Aves > Bucerotiformes > Bucerotidae > Buceros > Buceros rhinoceros. Next base: position 34,257 of record NW_010412451.1, read on the forward strand.
TCTACCTCCTCCAACAAAAGCTTTTGTATGTATTATGTTCCTACATACAGCAAAATAAGAAAGTAACAACAGAAGATTAGACTAGTAAGAAAGATGAAGAGGGGAAAAGGTATAGACATAGGCCCATTCTTGTATGTTAATGTCAGTGATGAACAATATAAAAGGATGCAGTGGATGGAAAAATATTTTTTTAAAACTTGTTTTTGTAATATTGGTGGCTATATTCGGCAATCTTCATAAATTGTGTGTGTTTAATAGTAGTAACTTTTTGCAGTAACTGTGTTCCACAGGACAGAGTCAAGATTGTGACAGAAAGCTCATTCCTAAGTTTGTTTCTTCATTATGTGTCATCTTCTGGTCAAAGACAGGACGTGATTATTCTTTCCCTCTGTCCTAAATGAGCTATCATCTCAAAGAAACCAGACAAAAGTGCAGGAGAGAGACTCTTAATTCATATTATCATGTTGGATTCCATCCACTCATTTTTGTGTCACTGCAGAATATGTTTTTATGCTCAGCAACAATCTAAGCCCATTCAGAAACTCAGTTTTCTTTCCTGCCAGCTAGATAGTTCCAGAGGATTTATGTAAACTAGGGATTTCCCATTTGCCATAATGGGTGCTACCCTGCACTGTACAACAGATCAGTGGCACAGCAAAGGAAGATAAGTCTAAAGACCCCTAGAGAGCAATCTTGATTTTAAATACTTCTCTTCTGCTATTATAACTTCTATAGCATCCTATGCATTATGAAATGCCTGATTGAGTTAATTTGCTGCATTGTAAAATAAAGCCATAATTATAATTATTGAGTGTACTTAACTGTACCTGTGATCACTGTGAAGGATAGAAAAAGACAAATATAGCGTGAGAGCACTTTAACATCATAATTACTGGTCCATTTGTATCGTCCTTGTTAAATATGCATACTCTGAGTTATTTGATTTAATGTGTTGAGCTATGTTGTACTTTGTTTATCCTATGCTGATTACAAAGACCCAATCTTTTCCAGGAACATTTTTAGCTCAATAACTTTTAATTATAACCGGTGGGAATGAATGCAAATGGACAGCCCTGTACAGTTTTGGGGGGCTGCTCCCTCTCCATTTCCTAGACTTGAATTTTCTAGTAAAAATATTTTAATGACTTCATGTATTTGATCTGTAGAGTCAAGACTTCCAATGGTAAACTGAGTTCAACAAAGATTCCATTGAAAAACAACCTTTGCTAGGGAACAGGAAGGAAAATAATCTGCTATCCAGCAACTGGTCACAACATTGTTGACCAGATTCTGTAAGCTTATGGAACTGCGGGTCCAGAGTGGAGTTACTAGTTTCATTGGTCTGTTGAAGACCCTTGATACCAATGCTGGTTGGTTGGCTAGTGAAAAGAAGTAGAGTTTCAAAGTTTTTGTGGCTGTCAAAATGTCAGTCTTAGAAAAAGGTTTCCCCTTTAAGCCTCATAAATTAAGATGGGTCAAAGTTTGGAAGAATTCCCAAAACCAGATAAAATGGACTGGATATTTTCTTCTTTTGGGAATTAAACATTTTTGTCTGCATTGATAAAGAGTCTAACTCAATGAGATTGTTAGAGAAATGAGCTAATTAATTGAGAAAAGGTTTCAGGATTTGGCACCTTTGTAGGAATGTCACAGACTTAATGGGATTATTGGCCAGGGAAGAGGTTACAGGACCTCACCTTAGGTAGTCCGTGTAAAAGAATCCATTTAATTTGCCTTTGAAATGAAACCAGCGTAATGATTTCTGAGATCTGCCTCTTGTTCTCATCAGGTGTCATCTCTTTTTCTGCAGCACTATTACAGCAGCATTATTTGTAGTATTTTCTGCTTAGTTCAGAGTATCACTGATTCCCACAAGCATCAAGTTTCCAGTTTCCCTTGAGATCTGGTAGTGATGCAGCTGAGGTCTGGGGTATGTTGTTTTCGTTTATTTCTATAACAGTCATTCCAATAAGGGAAAGTAGCAGTTACAAAAAGGTTTCAGTGAGGAGCCTCTGGAGGAGCACTAGTGGGAAATTTGACGATGAACGGTTAAGCAACTTACTGTGGTGCTGGACTTCTTCCTGTACTCTCTCACAGAGGTTTGTTACTGTTTTTAATATAATAAAGAGTTAAATGGTTAAATACATCACAGTTTTGCCAATAATAGGTGTTGGTCTATAAGTCTAACTGGCAGTCAGACTGCCCAGGTTATTGATTTTACTGTCTAATGGCTGAAAGAGATGTTATCTTGATTAATTAGAAGTCAAAAACAAATGCATCTTGCTTCTGTTAGATCTCCTGGCATTTGCTTTCCTTTTTTCCTCCCTTGCCAATGTTGTTGTACATGTACCTTTAAAATGTTTTAAACTGAAAAGCTATCAAGGTCAGCAGTATACAAGCCCTAGTGACTTTATTTCAGCTGTCAATGAGTCCTTGAAGCATACACTGATTTTGGTGGTGGAAGGTACTCTTTTAAAGCATAAGGCTATTCATTTAACCTCAACAAATGAAAATCCAGTAGGTTATTATTCTTAGTGCTTTTGAAGTAACTTATCACCTCATTATGCTATTGGGCAGAAATGCTGACATGCTACCGGAGTATTGCTTTATATATTTACTGACCATTTTACAGGAAAACATTTCTCTCTTTTGGAGTATCTAGTGTTCTGCAAAGGTGTTTAGTCCTTAATGTGAATAAGCTTTATAAAGACCACTGCTACAGTGAAACATAAAAACGTAGATGATTTTTTATCAGCTTCTCTGAATTATGATCAGTAAGCTGATAGAAGAAAAAGATAGATGACGGGGGAAAAAAGTCTAGGTTTAGTCAGCAATAAGAAAACATGTAGAATAATTATATCACATATATATATCATATTAATAATCACTTCCTTGTGCTTTACATGCTCTCTGAATGCTAAGCACTAATGAAAAAAGGAATCTTGCCACATTTATTAAAAAATTACATCTCATAGTTTATTTCAAGCACATGAGTAGTCGTTTGTTTTTGCTGTAGTTTTATTTGTTTTTAATACGAGCATGATACAGAACTAAAATTACCTTACAAAGCATATAGAGATATAATATATTGCACATGCTGTTGTGAATCAAAGTGAAATTGACATGTTTGCATATCAAAACTTTTGAAGACATCAGAGTAACAACTGGTCTGATCCTGAAAATTGAATAAGGACACCAGGGACATATTCCATTTTTTATTCAAAACCTTGGGAATCCCATAAATGCAGTAGCTTTCTGCTCACAATATTGTGTAATGCATTTTAGAAAAACACAAAGCACTGACACAAACTTTGCTGCATCTCTACTGAGCAGATGGTTTACATTACTTCCTTTCTTCTTACTTTATCTGTAATATTTTAACATACAGCTAATCTGTCGGTCTTGCCATGAAAGATAGTGTCTAAAGAAAAATGGCCAATCTTTTGCACAATTTATAGGTGTGGAGTGGTTTCTAACTCAATTTATTTGCTGTTTTTCTCATGGACTTTACCTAGAAAAAGCGTAAAATGCACAAGACTACCACTGAACTACAACCCTCATTTTGCTTGACAGCTTCGTGTTCACCAAAAGACCCCCCAACCAACACCCCCAAAAAAGCCCAACCAAAAAAAACCCCAAACCAAAAATCCAGAAAGAAGCCTGTTCAGGCTTCTTCCAAGCAAGGAACAGAAGTGTTTTCTGAAATAAGGACGTAAAAGGATAGGATGTAAATCAAGACAGCCCTGTGGTCATTTAATTGGCATTCTCACCATTTATGCAGGTTTGTGCAACTTCTTACTGTTCAGTTGAATAAAATCAGAAGTTACCACAGCAACTGCAACATCTATGGCCATTTTTGACTGTAGGCCTGCTGAAATACTGACCTCAATTTTATTTTGTTGAAATTCGCAGTACAATTTCAGTAAATTTAGTGCTGCTCATGGTTGTCAGACTGAGTGCATTGAATGGAGGGTATAGGCAGTGTTAGGATTGTGCTGCCACCAGCATCCCTTGTCTCTGATCTGAAAGAGCTTCATCTAGGCAGCAGTATAATTCAGTATTTGGGTTTTATTTGGAGACTGCCTATGAGGGGGTGCCTGTTAGTACCACTTGTAACATTGAACCCTGTTCTGTAAAAACTGGAGTGAAATTCAGTCTGTATCAGCTGTACATAGTATATGGTTGTTTCCATCCAGAGGAGACATTGACTCCTTGCCTTGTTACCAGCCACCACATCCATTTTGAATTCTTCAACAGACAAGCTGAACTGGAGGGCAAATTAATAGATATTCTGGAGTGGATGGCTAGTTTGGTGGTGTGATAATTTTTATCGCTCTATCCTCACTGTTAAGAATTGCCAGATTCTGTCACACTGTAAGTGTTCCAGGGTCTAATATTTAAAAAAAAAAAAAAAGAAACAAAAATAACCTCAGCGATGTTTATGGTTACAAATAAAATATTGAATAAATATATACTATATATGCTATACCTATATTTATAAAAATATTGAAAAATGGAAAAGAGAAACTGGGTTTGGGTTAGGTGGTGCATAAGAATTAAAACCAGCTCATGTTGTGGCACAATGATGCAGTGGCTCTCGACAGGTAAGCATCCAGGGCACAATGGTTTTTTAAGGTGATCCTTAGCTCTGATGGATGGGAGAGTGTCGTGTTGACCAGGTCCTTTTCCTCTGGCATTTCTCCTCATTTCTGGGACGTCTGCCCGCTCAGAGCAGTAGTCACGATTTCCTTGCTCTGAAGGAACATTTTTTTTCTGAGCAATGTACTCCTCCATTTGTGGAATAAAGGGAAATAGAAGCTCTAAAATATTGATTCTGGAAGTTTAAATGAGGGAAATACAAAGTCTTTCTTCTGAGACTTGGAATGGCTGTCAGAGGCTTGCCTCAGCTATTAAGAAGGGCCCAGCTAATGCAGTCAGGTTTGCTCTGTCTGCCACAGCTTTGAGTGACAGCTATGGCCCAGCACACATCCACTGAAAACTAGCATCAAGGAATGACATACAGTTTGATAACATAAGATGCTTAGGTTTTTTGGCTCAAGTGAGATGTTCAGAGCTAATAGCCCTGTGAGCAGAGTTTCAGCTGTGATCTGTACCTTGAGATATCGGCTGTGTCTGGCTCAGGAAAAAGGGGAAAGAATGAAAGCTTATTTCTAGAAAGGTTTCCGATGAGCAGCATTTGTCATTGAAGGGGAAGATGGGTATAATTAGCTTGTCAGTCTAGTTTGGGCTGAGCTGGCTTTCTGTGGTAAGAAAGATGGACTAACTGCCAGAAGAGCTGACAGGCAGTCGATAATGTAGCAATTAATGTCATAAATAATTCTGGAACCAATTATATCAAAATGGACTCCAACCTTTAAAAAGGAACAGAATTCCCTTATTCTTCCTGCTAACAGCAAGAAGCAGCTTTCATTTTTCTCTGTAATTACTTTTCATTCTATATAGCAATAAAGTAGGGCTTTTCTGTCTGTATTTAAAACTCGTCTTTCTTGCCTTCCCCCACCTCCTAAACACTCTTTACCCCATAGGACAACGTTGTTACAGCAGATCTTTGCTGAGGTGAATGTATAATCTTTTCACATGGCTGTTACATGATAATTTCTGCTGCACCTAAATGACTAAAAGCCCAGTTTTCTCAAATGTTATGGGCAATGACAGCAGAAAGCACCAAACAATAGCATTAGGAAATAAAGACATTTGTGAAATAAACTGATTTGTCTTATTATTTTTAAGGTTGCTCTGACTTGCTTACACTGAACTTATTGATTTTTTTGCTCCTCTCTCCCTGTACGGTTACAGCTACAGAACCTGAGCCAAGCTATTGCCTTTATGGAACAAACACAATTCAGAACAGCCCTACAAGTTAATGGGCATTCCCTTACAAAAGACACCAAGTTACAAAAACTCTCTAGAGTGATATTCTCCTTAGCTGTTTCTCCATGTGCTGTAATACAGATGTAGATAACTCAAAGTTTGTACTGGCAAAACCTCCACAATACTGCTCTTGCTAATGGCCTTTTCTGTACTCTCATCTGCTGTTTTAAAAAAAAAAAAAAATGGACTGTAGAAGTAGTAAATTACTGTAGCATTCCTTCACAGCTTTGTTCAGAGCCTGACAAACATTTCCAGCTTTTCAGCTGTGGCGGCATTTACTCCTGGGAGGTTTGGGAAAGAATTCATGAAGTTGCCACTGTTTTAAAACTAGAAGCATCTGTTGGTGTCACATGTAGTTTCTTGTTTGGAAGCATGACTAAAGAAATCCCACAGCTGACCAACTCTCTCCTTAGTAGTAGGTGTCAGTATGGTGAGTGGTAATTACAACAGAGAGAGGACACACGATAATTAGGCCAACTAACAAAACCATGAACACTGACATTAACCATACTTAACACCAGAAAGTCTGCTGTGTCTGTACATGGCTTCAGACCATGACAATAGAGCCATAACTAGGTTAATCAAGCTTTCAGGGAACAAAGGCTTTCAGATTTTGGATATACAGCTCACTGGTTTAGCAGGAAGAATGGGAAAAAGAGTGAGAGTGATCAGTGGTGTGAAAAGCTGAGGCATGCAGCACTGCAGGGCTAGGAGAACTGGGTTCCCTGACAAACTGCTGGGAAATCAGCGTGTCTGTCATCACCGCTTCCCCACACCAGAGAAACAGAGAATGCTCACCTCACAAAGGCGGTTGCATATTAACACGTATAAGGTCTTCTTAAGCACTTAGAGATTGTCTGTTGGAAAGGGAAATGGAAATTCTGTATTATTGAGGGGAAAGACCATATGTTTCACATCTCATTAAGAACTATATCCTGTTTCTACTCTGCAGCCCAGCAAGGCCTGAAAATGAGAAGCTGTGTTTAAATAATACTACCTCAGTTAAACTACAATGTATATAAATTAAACTCAGTTTTGGACCAAATGACCCACCTTTTACAAGTCAAAGGAGTTGTTACAAAAAGTAGTTGTAAGATTTTGGCAGGATCTTTGCAGGACAGCTCTGTAGCCCTTCAGCGGTCTTGCTGTCATCATTTTCTTTGCTATGCTTCTGCATTTGTAGTGAAAGTACTTCACTGTCCTCACACCTCAGATCATTCAGTGCACTCTTTCTCTTCAACAGAAAGGAGGTTTCAATGCTTTCCTTGTATTCATAAGAATGATTCCAAGCATAAAGGTAAAACCTGTTTGATCTAGTCTGGAAAGAGGGATCTAGCAGGAAGTACCATTATTTTGTCCGCAGAACTCCTACTGACCTACATTCTGGGGAAATTCAGTTCAATGGTAAAGTGGGCTTTTAGACAAGCCAAGTGATTTAGCATGAAATGGCAAATCGAATGAGCTTAATTTACACACCATTATCTGTGATGCCACCCTGATAATTCAGCTTTTCTATTCTTACTGCTAATATCATGGATGGTAGGAAACTTCTGGCTAAGTGAGCAATTACTGTGCTTGAAACAAGTAACAGATTTCCAGCTTGTTAGGAAGGTGAGTTGTCAAAGAGCAAATAATACTATCCCCACTTGTACTTCTAACAAAAATACAGATGCAGTTTTTATTTTATTCTTAAATAGTTTTGTCATTTTTGTTAGGCATATTTTAATGATTCCTGAAGAAATAAGTGAAAATCCTGTAAGATATTTCATAGTCCTGAAAGGCAAATACAGGGTAAACTAATGGCACTACTTACATAGAAACTGCTGCTCCTTTATCCTCTAAATGCCTGAAAATAGCTCTTTGTAGAGGTGAAGTGCAGAATCCAATGACTTTAGCACCTTGGTTTAGCTCAAGATGAAAGTTATTATCTAGTTTTATTCTGTGTGTGTGTCAGGGTGTTATGTGTTTTTATCTGTTGCCTAAAGTTTCACACTAAAATTCCAAGCTCTTATAGCTGTTTACTACTGAGACCATTGGAATCACACATACTCATTATAACTTACTGAATATGGGCTTATAATACAATAATGACTAGGATTCCATCAGGAACTAGCATAAGCACCCTCTTGGATTAACCTTGGGATATTCAAAAATACAGTGTTCTATGTCTGAAACACAGATGCAGCAGCGGTAGTATTAGTGGAGTAGCACAAACAGAGAAACAGGAAGGTGGAGAAGGGGCAAGAATTCAGCTTCAGTAGGTAGATGAAAGAGGCTCACAGACATCAATATAATTGATGTGGTTTTCAGTTATTTCTTTTTTTTAATGACTGACTGATTTACATAATCACGTAAATTTTTAAACATACTCCTCCTCCTTCCTTTAGGTCTAATTAGCTGCCACATCAGAGCTGGGTTTCCTCTGCCTTTTACTTTAGACCCTCTTTTGCTGCATCACTGTTTGCATTTCTTAGATCTAGCTTGTCAGAAGGTCCCAGCATGTCCAAACAATGACAGATTTTTCTGAAGCTCAGTTCTCTATCATGCAGCTAATTAAGAAGCCAGGCTGATGGTCGGCAGAGGATGGAAAGGAAGGGAGGTAGTGGGCAGAATAGATGAAAAAAAGTCTTACTAATTCAACATATCTAAGTCTTTGAAATCTGGTTGTACATATCACAGATATTAATGCTGAGGGTTTGAAAACCCGGCCTTCATTAGGTACTTATGTTGGAACTGAGGAACTAATGTTGTTCTCCTTGAAGCATGAGCTTGGAGGGCAGTGACTTTTCATGTGAGCTTGTACAGCACTGTTCCTGAAGGGATTTTTCTGAATTACTTAAATGGAAACAGTAAATAATACAGCATGAATGCACAGGATATGCGTTTCTCCCTAGCACTTTTGTTGTTGAGAGGAGTGTTTTATCTTCTAAGGTGTCTCCAGCAATCAGGCTAACATACATTTAGTTTTAAAGCATCTATCACACTGTATGACTTTGGTAGATAGGCATGCTTAAAAACGTTTTGGTTCTTGGAATATATTTCCTTTTCTGAATCTTTCTAGATCAGTTCTTGAAATTGCAGGAAATTAATCAAGTTAAAGAGGGAACACAGAACAGGGTAATTAAAAGCATGCTAGTTACTCATAATAGCAAAACCTAGACTGTACCATAATGTGAGCAGGTTGATGAACCTATCCTTAGCTAAAAAGAGGAGGAAAATGTCTTGCTAAAGCAAGCAGCATATAGGGACTGTTGTCTACCAAAGTACCAGACTTTGTACCACTAAGTTATAGGGGTTACTGCTAGCACTTCTGTTGATACTGTAGGGTCCGTGGAGAGCTGAAGGATCCATATTATCAAACACACCGGTTTTTTATTTTACACAATATTTGAATGAAGAGGATGGACATCTAAGTTTGTCATATTATGAGATTACGCACACTCAGCAAAACTTTGCTCTTGGAGATAATTTTAGGTTTGTAATGGCTTTGACTGTCTTGGTAATTGACTAGAAGCTTAAAAATTAACTAATGCTGTGTCCCACCACAAGATCCCTTCTAATGCTGCCACAGAAGTTATATATTTTTAATGTTTTGATTTTTAAGAGGAATAATTCACCATACCTTGAATTCTTGGAATCAGCAATCCTGCATTTCTCTGGATGAGAAACAATGTCAGCTTGGATGAAAGATGAAAAAAAATGTGGTCTTAGGGAAATCTTAAGTTTGCTTATGGCAAAGGAATCTGCTACTCTGAGGTAAGACCCAAGTGTGAAGCTACGCTGGGACTCAGACAACTCATGCCTTCCAGAACTGAAAAAATAAGACAGTTAGCACAGTCAAAATGTATACAAAGTGCAAGAGAGTGATGCTGAGACTGTCTTTTCTCATTAAAAGTAGGATCTGTTGATAATATATTGCTAGCTACCTTTCTCTCAGGAGATGTAGTGCTTGCATGCTGTTCTAAATGGAAGAATAGTAAAGTCACTAAAAGAATCAGGGTGCCGTGAGAACATAATGATATCTCAGCCATTGCTTCCTTTTCAGAGTGCAGGGTAGAAGGGTGTTAAGTTACTATCCAGAGTATTTAAACATTTTGCTTTCAGGGACTTTTGCAGGATTAATGCAGATAGGCAGTAATAGATATGAATTTCACCCATGTTTCCTCCTGTGGTGTTTTTTTTTTCTTGGCAGACTCCAGGTGAGGTTAATTGCTCTTGATTCAACATTAGCAGGATTAAGTTTTATCTCCTCCTGCTGATGGGGTTCAGTTTCTTTCCTTTGGTTAATGTGCCAAACAGCAATCCACCTCCCTTCCTCCTTACCCTCCCCAGTAACTGTATTTAAACCATGTTGAAATACATAAGACAATAAGAGAATACACTGTATAATCAAGAATGAAAAATAATATCTACCACAGTAAATCACAGCCAAACAACACAGTTATAATAGAAATACCTTTCCTGTGACTGATCCACCAACACGTACTTAGTCAGATAACAAATAACTTATTCTTGGAGAGAGTGCCTTGGATTTGATATATCTCTGAGTGTAAGTAAATAAGAAAAGGCTGCCAAATCTGCCTATATAAATCTCAGCTATCTCTAATTGTCATGTATGGTGGAAGTGAAAAATTAAGAAGGTGTCTCTGTCCTAATAGGGTATGGAGACAAAAGGCTCTGCTTTTAATTCTTCTTGGGGATGCTATTTCTCTGGTTGATACCTGGAAAGCATTAAAGCAGAGCTGGAAAAAAGCATATGTGTGTGTATATATATATGTAGAGAGAGAGAGCCAAATTCTGGTCTAATTTTTGCTGATGTAAATCTGGATTAGATCCACTAAAGACTCTGGAATTAGTCTGGCTTTGTCCCAGTGTAGCTGACAGCAAACTGAAAGCCTTTCAAATTAAATATGGTTAAGTCTCAACTTAATAGTGTCTATTGTTTGCTTGCACAAATGAAAAGAAATCATCTGAAGGTACTGCTGCACAAGTAAGAATAGAAAGAAGACTGGGCCAATGTGAAAATCAAGGGTAAGAAAATGGTTTCCATAACCACTGCCTGCATATGTGTATTCTTGTTTGACCACAGCGTGCAACACTTACAGGTCTGTTTAGACACGAAAGAAAGAAGAGGCATGCAGGGCTGGATTATGCCGCTTTATCTCAAGAGGTATCATAATCCAGGAATAAATCCTGCCAGTTTGTGAATTCTGCCCATGGGCTTCCTATTTCTCTCATTTAATTTAGTGGACATCATCCGAGTTACTCCTGACTTGTAGCAGGGTGGTGGAGTGTCAGAATTAGACTCTCTGACTCTTGCGTGGGTTGGTTAACCAGATGTTCTGTGTGACAAAGTGTATCAATTAGCCTGAAGTACTTGCTGAGCCTCAGTCCATCTGGGATTCAAAGGTAGTTTGTTACCTCTGAGGTAGGGGGTTTTAGTTGAACGTGTCATCCTACTTAAATTCATTAGATGAAAAGTGAGTATCGTCTTACATTACATAAGTTCAGCTGGAATGTATACAATGTCAGCAGTATGGGAGAAAAAAACATGTGTTGAATACATCTACTGTGCTTTAGGTCTCTGAAGGTCACTCCACTAAAGTAATATATAGTGCTAGTGCTAGTGGCTCAAGGTCAAGTCAGCTTGCTTTTCATAATGCATAAACCCGAAGCTCGCTCAGACACCAATCATCTGACCTAAACCTTGGAACAAATATTTTACTAAGTAAATCAGTAAGTGTGCTGGCATTTCTATTAACCTTCAATGCACTGGTGACAGTAAATGAATAATGATAAATAATAACTCAGGTCTGTAAATCATGCTTAGCGTCTGAGGGGAAAAAAAAATGGGAAAAAGGAAGAATAAAGAAAAAGGTCTTGTGCTCTACCATCTGCTAAGCTGGACAAGCCTGTAGGGAGAAACCCACAACAAAGGAAACTTGCTGTTTTCCTCCCACAGCAGTTCCCTGGACTTGAAATTTGGGAATGGGGTGGAGGGGGCTTTACAGAGACTGGTGAAAGAAACTCTTGAAAGTGAAAAGCTGAAAGTGCACACATTGCAGGGAGTCACAGTAAGAAGTGCTCAGTTACACGTGGTGGTAGGATTGTTTGGCAAGCTTTCTATGAACTCTTTTCTTGTCCTCCTCTCCCACTGCCTGGCCTTCAGCAGCTGTCTGGTGGTGAACAGAAGAAGATACTAGATCTACAGTAATTTACCAGGGTTGAGGAGCTGCTTGTTTTTCTTCCTCAGTACTCTTCCATTTCCTTTTCTTTTGTTTTTCCTTTCAGTTGTTTTGCTATCAGTTAAGGTCACCATAGCCATACAACGGCTTTAAAAAAAGATTAAACCCATAAAGTAGGAAGAACTGAAACACATTTAGCTACATCTCCTACCCTGTGATACTTGCAAATGTTTCATCTTCATTCAGAAGTTTTCTGTTTCTCATATCTTTTGGATTATTAGTCAGTCTAGAGTTTGTTACAAGGAAGGTTTTTCTTACCCATGTTGTTTAAATCATCAGAATCTATTTTATTTTTTCCTTCTGAAGGATTTTTGATTAAAAAAAATTTTCCTCTCTAGCTGAGAATCCATTTGTAATGGATTGTCAGGGTGGAGATCCTGCGCGTACTTTGTGCCCCTGATACAAAGAGGAAACGCAATCTGCATCACATCAGGTTGCCACTCCCCAAAACCACATTGGACTCTCATCGAACAGTCTTGTCTTTTCACAGAGGGGTGGGAACAAGTATAGAGAGCAGAAGCATAGACTAATGTTTGCTTTCTGGGGGTTTACAGCAGGAGGTATACTCATCACTTGATACAGCTTGATAGGAAGAATGTAACAATTGTGGCTAGGCACAATTTGTTACTATGCTTTAGTCTGTTGAGGAATCGTAGAAAAACTAACCCAGATATGTGAGGAAGAGTGATGTCTAACTCCTCAGAGGAGCAGACATACAGTTAGGGGCTTGAGTTCATATCTGTAATTAATTTTTTGTCGGAAATGGGTATAGAGCAGAGTCTGAACTTTTCAAAGAGTGAAGGCATTCTTTGCCTCCTCGGAACTTCAGTCTGAAATGCAGGCAAGAGCCAGATGTGACATTCAGATTTGTATCTGAATTCAGAATCCCAACTGGTCTTTGTCAGAAAAATCCCAGGTGCTTGAATCTAGTGTTCTTTTTGACCATTTCTCTCTTTTGACCAAAATAAAAATGAATGGTTTGTTCACCAGCTGGACTTGCATTACTTCCAACGATTGTGTTTAAATGATATTCCCACCTGGATTACAGTAACAGGATAACACCACCTACAATGCAGTCACCATCTGACATTATACACAAAAAAACATGTGAGTCTACACTGCTCTAAAAGCATTCTGTACGTATACATAAAATTCTATCTTGGATGCAGCTCCTGTTAATTTGGGTTCTTTTCCCTCCACATGTAATTGTTTGTATAATCTCATCTCTACATCTAACCTCCAAAAGGCTTCCTATTAAAAAATTAATGTTAAATTAATAATGCTTGTTGCAAACCTGATGCAGGAAGTCCAAATTGACTTCTGTTGTACCTATTGCATTCTTCAAACTGAAAGGTAATTCTTGATTCAGAGAAAACTAAAGGTACATACGAATACACACGCTTCTAAGTGATTCTTGTCAAGTGGAGAGTGTTAGGTTGAGTTCTTCACATTTTGAAGTCCCTTCACTCTCTTTAGTTACTAGCCAATTCTCATTTGATATTAGATGATGTTTAATGAAATCTGTGAACTATTGACTGTGTGTGGAAATTGTTAACAAGTGAATGAGAAGGAACAGTGAACTGTTCTACTGACATCTAGGCATAAATGTAAAGAAAGCCGAAACTGATAGGATATACAAGGTAGAAAGACTGATAGATAGGTAGTCTTGATATTAGACCACCAAGGGGAATCCAGCATTTTTACCATGTCAGATGATCACAAACAGAAGCCTTTTTAACTGCATCAGCAGAACTTCTCATCTGTCTTTCCCGTTATGGTTTAGGTACAGTGCAATTCTGTGTTTGCACTTTTGAAATGATGCTGTAAATTATTCTTCATGTTGAATGGCTAACCGCAATATTAGGCCCCTAAAATACATACACGATTTGCTAAACACTATATCCATATCGAAGGAAATGCTTAACTACCTAAACTTCATCTGGCTATTTGGTGAACCATTTTATTCTCCTGTTTGAGAATAACATGAACTGACTCTTTTGCTTCCGCAGACTAGCTTGTATTTCAGATTGGCTGCCCCTTGATCTCCGTTAGATATCTGTTCCTTTCACTATCTTTCCCAGCCTCCAATTGATTTCCTTACAACTTTGCCTATACTTTCTTTTTTATGCCTTCTATGATATTAACATTCATAATAGCATATTACTTTTCAGACTGAAGTCTAAAACAACATATACACCATGATGTGAGTAAATTTTCCTTAGTGAAAATGTATTAAGTAGCTCTATTTACTATCACTTTCTGGAAACCTACTTTCCTGTCAAATATTGTTAATCAGTTGCCAGTTGTATTTCTTGCTATCGGTCTTTAATATGTTTTATCTCTGCTGCTTCTGTTTTGTAACTGAGCTGTTGCTGAGTGAACAGCAAAAGTTCCTATTTACAATATTTGTTGCATCATCTTTTTCCTGAAACTCTACCTACACAAATAAGATAATAATGTAGCTTAATTTCACATACCAATGAAAAAAAAATCATTCAGTCATTGCGAGATATGTTTGCTAGAATTTATTTTATATGTCTCAATTTAATTTTCTTTCACCTGGTAATAGTGGTAATGCATGGAGAAAATAATGGATGTGGCTATGTCTATTTGCTTGGTTTGCTTTTGTTTCTTACTATTTTGATACCACAATGTTTTATAGGCCCCCTATTTTTTTGTAGATCAGTTTCTACATGTACAGAAATTTTGCTTTGTATCGTTGAGACATGGTAAAAGACACAGCTACCACTTTAGGTTACGGATGGAAGCCAGGAAACGTTGCAGCCAAGCGAAGTAGTAACACACTAAATGACAGAATATTCACCAATGAGGATGGATGTCAGTAGTAGCGACTGGCATGATAGAAAAGGTATAACACTCTGTAGGTAAGAATGTATGCTATATAGCTCCAGATACACACAGAGGGAAAGCAAGCTGTGGCAGGACCTGAACATGCCATGTGTGACAAGGTACAGCTCTGAAAACAACCTCTGTATAACTGAAGGGAAACTGTTTTTCAAGCAGATGCCGTAGGGGTCATATGGGCTGTCTGTAACAGAGTAGGTTAGTCAGTTTGTCTCCATTGGCATACCTAACACTTGTTTGATTCTCCTGACTCATGGGATACAATTCCATGCTATGCTATGGAATACAAGAGAAAGTATGGCAAGCTCGGTATTTCTGTCATTGCCAAAGTACAAAGTGTTCAAAATCAGTTTGGAAAGGGGCCTTAACATGAGGATATTAAGTGAAAAAGAATGCTATAAACCAGCCTTCTCATGCCAAACTCTAAGCAAGTAGAATTGGTAATAGTCAATTTCTAAACTTTGGCTAAAGTCTTTGTTTTATTAACAGTCTGTTTCATGAAAAATGTCACAACCTCAAAAAAATACAGCAGCAGATTATTCCACTAAAATGAACGTGTGGACACTACTTCCAAGAGAAAACTTATCATCCTGAGAAAATACATAGAGTTTGCTGCTGCATTAATACACATGCGTTTGGCAGATCTCTTTAGGAAAAAATAGCCTTATCCATAAGGGACCATGACTAAATATAATTTACTCTGTCCTTTGCTACATCCTATCTTGCCCTTGAGAAGGCATTGCCCAATAAGCAAAAGTAAGGTCAGCTTGTATACATTCGGTGTCTGATGTTGACAATTCCCAGTAAAACAGTGACATTAATTTTTTAAGTCTCAACATTCCGTAATGGTTTTATTAACACAAACCTTAGCATCTCTATCCTCATATTTTTCTAAACAGAATAGAAATAATTTAAGCAGGACTGAATGAGCTCTTTGTACGTAATTTAGATAGAGTCTAATCTCTTTCCTGAGGTCACCTACTACTTTGGGGATTTTTTAATTTAATTTTATTTTATTGTGTGCCTGAAATGAACTAAGGCTGAAAATAATAATTTAATTAATATACCATCAACAATAAGTAGAATTATATTTCTCTTAAACAAAGAGATTATTTTTTGCTATTAGTTCATTTCAAGCAGTGAAAAGAAATTAATAGAAATCATCTGCTCTTTACTAATTAAGAAACTAAAATACAAAGAGCTAAGTGGTTTGTCAAAGATTTCACAGCAAATCCATACCAGAACCATAAATTATTCTTTCTATTAGCTGCTAACTGTAATGAAGAAATTATGATACTGTAAAAGGGGAATTCCAGTTTGCTTAGCTGGAAAGTACAGGCTAAGTATCTCTGGTACATTTTTCATTCTGACTCAGCTGTTGCAGTGCTATGCATCTGCACGCACACACACCCCCCGCCTCCAGTGAAAAAATCCTGCAAGCATCCAAGTTACACAAATGAGCAGCCTGACCTTTTAAACTTTTGAGGAAATTGCTCCTAACCAGCTGTAGGCAGAGAAGGGGGGTGGGGGGGGGGGGAGGGGATG
>NW_010412451.1:50908-61330 GCF_000710305.1 Buceros rhinoceros silvestris
GGGGATGGTATCCTTAGTAATTAGTATTTACTAATTACTTTACAATGGGACTCTGACAATTTAAAAGTGATGGTCTGTAGTTTAGATCTGGTGTGTATCTTTAGCCACTTGGATTTCTATTGAAAGGAAGGACAGTGTGCTGAACAGGTTTTTGGGCACATGGTGATTAGTTACTCACTTTTACTGAAATCTTACTACAAAAATTTGGTATCCTTAGTAATTAGTATTTACTAATTACTTTACAATGGGACTCTGACAATTTAAAAGTGATGGTCTGTAGTTTAGATCTGGTGTGTATCTTTAGCCACTTGGATTTCTATTGAAAGGAAGGACAGTGTGCTGAACAGGTTTTTGGGCACATGGTGATTAGTTACTCACTTTTACTGAAATCTTACTACAAAAATTTAAAATGTCATTTAAGTGTAACCATGCAGATAGCTGGATTAAGTTGAGTGGCTGCAGTGTATGTGGGTAAGCTTGCATGCATAAATACGACAGCCGTAGAGGTAGCTGTGATTTGGTAGTGGACCTAGCCACAGTTATGTGCTCCTCACCACATAATTGGGGATGTAAGTTCTATCCAGCATTGCTAATGGGAGAGACAAAAACCAGCCAATCTAGCCATCCCTTTTCCCACTAAATTCGCCCTAGTGTGTGTCTACATGTATGTAATGAAAAAGAAAGTTCTAATTAAAGCAGGACACAGCATCTTTTGTCGTCTCATGAAAATCATGTTTTATATGGAAAACCTTCTAATAACTAACCATTTTCATCTCTATAAGCAGACTTGTTGGCCTGTTCTGTTGAGTTTAGAGAATGAGTCTGAAGACGTTGCTGGAAACACATTTTCAGTTGGGAGAGGAGTGAAAAAAACCCGAAGTCTTCATAAACAATTAAACTCTTAATTATAAACGACCAGCATATTTTTTCCTTTAGAGTCACCTTTTAAAAAATTATTTTCTGAGAAGAATGTATACGTGAAGATGGTACTAAATAAAAGAGTTGCGCTTTTTTTTTCTCCCAAATTGCCCCTTTTCTCCAAATTTGGTTTTATAACTATAGCTGCTACTATTTTTTTTAACACAGATTTTCAAGCCTCTGTTACAAGTTTCTTTGTGCATCAAACCGTTCAAAGCACAATACACTTACAAGAAAATACCATACAGTTAACAAGGAAGACAAGTATTTGTTTCATAACTGAGATGTGTTATAAGTGGTTGGGAGTACATCTACCTCATGATTTACATATTGACAAAAAAGCAGTATTGTGCACATGTCTGTGCATATCTCTCTTTACAGAATTCAGTAATGTTAATGTTTGAATAATAATTGTTGTGCATAGTATCTGTCTCTGGACCCCCAAAAAATCGAATTTTCCAAATATGAGAATCATGGACAAGGTTTAATAACAGATCAGAAGAGAAAATAAATGTCTTGTGATGTGTCTATATAGCTTATATGTTTGCAAATTCCCAGTGTAATAATATGCATTTAATCTTCTAGAACATCTGCACTCTCTGAACTCTCAAAATAATATGTCAAGTACCCAAGCCTCAATAGGCCCTGATCCACATGAGTGTTAGCTGGAGTTTTCTAAAAGTACTTTCATTAAAATTAAATAGTGGCTTCTTCTTTTGCATTGATGGGTCTATGACTGATAGCACTGAGATTCATGTCACAGATAAATGATTGCCCTTTCAACAATTTCACATGTCCTTACAGACAGGCAAATGTGATACATGCATCCGCAGATATCTCAGTGAACATAATAATGATATCACAATATATTATGTTACATTAGTGTATGTTCAGGTCGCATAATTCACCATCAGTGCTGTGAGGATTATCAGGGCCAAATTATATGGATTCTGCACAGAACAGTTTGGGTGCATTATGCTGATGCTTTGGATTTTAAGATGTTAATATTGCAAATGAAAGGTATACTTTGTGTATCATAAATCTGAGAGTCTATTCTTCCTGTGTGCGCAATAAATACACTTCTCATGAACTTTTAATTATGCTATTTGCATTATTCTGTCCTGAAGAGGATAACACTCTGTAAATCACCCACTTCTAATGTACACTACAGCATAAGTTTAGTTAATTAAACCATATATTTTATTAGTACTTGCATTTCCATCTTGTAAAACTACTGGGAAAAAAATAATATAGACAGGTTTTTATTTACTGCAGCTGAATTTAAGATGGAATTAGAAAAGATTAAGAAGCTTAGTTGTGCATATTGCTGTTGCCTGGCATCTTACAAATATCCAGTGTCAATACCTACTGTCTACCTATTGCTACAAGAGTGGGAAGCTTCTTGAACAAGTTGACCTTCCCACAGAACCACTTCAGCGTATTTAGTGGTTGCTGTTGTCACAATTGTAGCAGGTATATGCTCATCCATTTACATAATTTGTTATGTTGATTCACCAGAGAGTTTTTTCACAGTTAGTGGAATTGGGAGATTCTTTCTATTCTTCTTACCTTTGAGTTCCCACTTTTTTATTGGACCCAGTGCCACCTCCTGTATTTAAAGGCACAGTTCTCAGAGCAGAGGCATTGTATGGCCCAGTGTAAGTGCCAGTGCATTGAGTGCATGGGATACATTCGTGTTTGAGGATCCTAGATGATGCCATGAGACATATGAAAAATAGCAATAAAATACTGTGTGAAAGTTGCACAGTTTCATGAGAAATGTAAACTTTTATCATAGCAGCTATAAGTCTCCAAGCATTAAAACCAGCTTTATGTAGAGTCCCTAGTATTTTCTGTTCAGATGTAATAAAAAAAAAAAAAAAAAAAAAAAAAAAAAAAAAAAAAAAAGAAGAGGTGCTTGCCTACAATGTGAGTCTTATTTTGCAGTTTGTAGATTTTCTGCAACAACAAAAAAATTAACATTCTGGTTTTATTGCCTTTTTTTCATAATGCAACCTGATATTCTCACATCCTGTGGCTGGAGGTGCTGCAAGACCCACAACCAAATCCCCAGCACTTAGTGGCTCTACACTGACCAATCAGCTCATAATGAGGAAATATCTTTGACTACACAGTTCGGGAACACTCATTTCCTGAAAATCATCTCCTTTACAGTTGCAGTGCCTCAGCTGCCTAATTAAGATTGGAATCTCTGTGTTTCCTGTTTCAAATGCAGTAATAATAGTTTACAAAGATGGATATTAAAGTGAGCAAAGCCACAGCATGGGACTCAGAAGAATTTTTTGAACTTCTAGGTACAAATGCCCAGAGAGAAGATTTGGCTTCAAGAGACTTTTTTCTGGTTGACATAAAGACACTATCATACTGCCAGAGAGAATTCGGAACTAAATTAGCGGAATGACTTAGCACTTACTGCTCCAGCTTGAATGTCTAAATAAAATTTTTTCAGAGGGACTTTATCTGCAGAATGGTTTGACATTAAATGTACATTCAGGATTCTCTTCCTTGAAGCTAAGTAAATTTGATTCACCTACAGAGTCTACAGTTATATAGTGTGCTCAGTTGGAAGCACAACACTGCTGAATAAGAGAGAGTGTTACATTTTGCTCTCTAGATGTTCTTTATCTTGTCTCAGAAGGGTATTAGCAAAAGAGTCTCAATAAAAAGGCAACTTCCTAATATCAGATTGCAATAATTTTTATTGCAAGAAAAAACATAGTTTCAAACAAGACCTCCTAAAGAACAGCAAACCCAAGAGTACAGTGTTCAAGAAACTAGTAAGTGTGGTTTAGAAATCATACAATGGTTTAGCTTATGGACTATGTTGTCACTCTTTATTTGAGGCTGTCCTTTCACGTGATTTCAGGATTGTTGACTGTATAAAGTATAGGAGATGTTATCCTTTTCTTACTTGTAAGAAGGAAAGGGCTGAGCAGTTTTCAACCCTGTGTAATGAAGACTAAGGGATCAAAAGTGATCAACTGCTTAAAATATGATCATTTTGAGTGCTCCTGTGCTGCAGATTGAGGCAGTAGACATATTTCTGTTGTATAAATATAAAACCACAGTCTTGTTAATAAAGTCCTTTTACCTCTATGTGAAATCACTAGGTCTTGGCTCACACATGATACAGTTATAATTAATTTATTTGCACTTGAATTTGATAAGGACTTTGATATTAAGCTATTCATCTCTGTTTCTTGACTACTGTCTCTATTGTAATGTAGGATGGTTCAAATTAAGAATTAAGACTTTTGCACTCTATTCTAATTCTGCAGCACTATGCCATAAAAAAAAAAGGAGCAATTTCTGCAAAATAAGCAGTAGTTGAGAAGGCTTTTTTTTTTGTTATTACTTCATAGTTGATATTGTCTTTTTAGGTCAGCCTCTGATTTTTTCCTGTATGTTTGTCTTCCATACATAGAAAAGGAGCTAGGTATTAGAGTAAGGTGTACTAGGGCAGGGAGCCATCTCTGATTTTTTTTCCTTTTCTGACACACCTGCCTCACACGCATTGCTACACAGTAAGTCATGGCCTGGCACCATTGGCTCAAGTGCAGTGACATTAGCTGGTTTCTTCAATGTTTGTTTGATTTTTGCAGAATTTTTTTTTTTTTTAATTCTTATGGTGGCACGAAAACACAAGGACATAAAAAGAAAGGCAAAACTATGGTTGTTAGCCAGCAACGGCACTTAGAAAACTGTTTGGTTTTACAGAGGCTTTAAATGCTTATAAGGAGCTGCAGCAGCCTGGGAATGCTGGCAGGATATATGTTTCGTTCAGTCTAAAACATCATAGGATTGTTCTTAGCTTAAGAACAATAAAAGCTTCTTTTTCTCTTAACTACTGCCGAGGCAGTTAAGAACCCTGTATATTTTTTACACCCCTAGGGGTGACTGTGTTTTATTGATGAAGTGGACTCTTCTCTAACCCCAGCATACACTGTGCTGTGGCTAACATCAGGCTGGCCTGGAGCTCTGAATCAGCGTGCCTGACTTTAAACACAAACAGCAATGCTGCAGTTTGCTGCAGACTATGACATTTACTCACATTATTATCACCAGCCAGAGAGGGTCACAGGAAAAACTGCTCTTTCTTTTGACTGCGGGGAGCAGGACACTCTGTCCTCTGAGGCAGATGTTGCCTCTGTAATGGATGCCAGCCGACCAGGGCTGGCGATATTCTCCAGTCGTGGAGCACCTACAGCTTTGATTTTGTGCATACAGCGTTGGTGTGTTGAGGTCTATGATCCTGAAGCAATGTTTGCAGGCTGAAGTAAACTGAATGTTCAGAAATGAATGTCTGCAACGCATGTCCACTTCCTCTCTCTCATCAATATTTATAAGCCTCCATTCCATCTTCAGGGGGGTTTTAAATACATTTTAAATGTATTTTCCTTCTAAAGACTGCAATTTAGTGAAATGCTTCAAGAAAAGCGATTTCTTTCATAGAGTGACTGGGATGTCTTGAAATGTCATTTTCCCTCTGAGTGAGGACACACTGCTGGGGCCATGCTTGTACCGTGTTGAGGGCTTGATATACCCCAACAGATCGCTGCACACAGGGAGTGTCAGGCTTCACTCTGAGTCCAAGCGCTCAGGGTTAAAACTTAAACAATGAGATTTGCTTTCTACCTGTCTTATACACCCATACAAGCACATACATTATTTGTATCAGCAGATGCAAAGCAGAGCTGGGATTTGGGGAGTGGTGGAAAGTGATACTGAGGAGTTAAATCCTAACGGGGATTGCAGGGCCCCAGCTGGAGAATCTCCACAAGCTTGGAGCAATCAAATGCAGCTGAGGCCAACAAAAACAAAAACACAACAAAACAAAACAAACAACAACAACAAAAAGAAAAACAATCCAACAACAACAATACAATCTGCCTGTTCTCATGGCAGGGAGAAATGGGGATTTGCAGAGCAGTTCTCAGAACAATAGGTCTAATGGCATTAAAGGTGTGCTTGGAAGTTCCCCCTTTTAACCACATCAAGGTATGCGGGGAGTAGGGTGTCTGCATGTGCAAGTGTGTGTGAGTAAAAGCTGGGTAGTTGTTTGGCTAAGAAGCCCAGAATAAACCTGTAACATCGGAGGAGTTTTCCACTGCTCAATCAGAGTACCCTCTGGTACATCTTACAGTAGCCCTGCCATTTTCTGCCCCGGCCATTTTCTGTCTTTGCCATAAACCCCAAAAGATGGAGGAAAAAGAATATCTGTCCTTTTTTTTCCCAAATCTGTAGTTTCTCTGACCAGTGAAAGCTCTCTTGGTTTATATTACATATGTTCTTGATGTTGAAATTCATATTTTTTTTTTAATTTGCTAAATAAATTTCCTATTAAATTTTACAAATTACTCAGAATTGCATTTAGTAGCTTTCTTATGAACAGTTACTGTATTTAGAATTTGAGCTTCAGTAGGTTGAAATCAGTCATGTAAATCAACGGTTATGCACTTTTCTTATATATTAAGTATATCTACCAGAACTGGCATATTGATATCAATATTTATGGCTAAGTGCCTTTTAATGCTCAGTGATATGTTTATTTAAAGTTTGCCATTTCTGCTTGCACTAATGTCAATAGACTCATTTGTTAGATTTATTTAAAGTGTGTAGTAAATCTTAACACTATATTCTAACTGATCCTTTTAGCAGTTTGAAGAGTTTCAACCTTTTTTTGTGAGGGGAAGAGGACTCGGGTTTTTTACATTTGCCTTACTTTTTCCCTGCTTCCAGGTAGGAGAAGGTAAGTCTCAAGAGATTATATTACTAATTGTATCACACTAATTTAAACTATCTTAAAATACCCTGCATATATCTAGTGTCATTGTAGAAGATAATTCAAATTTGTGTATCAGGTTAATTGTACGCAACAGAAATCTGCATTCCTCATAAAACGACAATTTTCATTCTTTTTTTTCTTTTTTCTTTTTTTTTTTTTAAGGTATATCATCTCATGGTGTATTCATTCAAAGCTTTCTGATGCTTTGTTTTTCCTTAGAAGATGTCCTAGATTTTATTCTTTAATGTTGTTCCTGATTTATTGAATGTCCATGTTTCCCTGGATAGTACCATCTTTTGAGTTATACATCATTGGAGTGACTCATTCCGATGATGTATTGCATTAATACATCATCAAAGCGCCTTGCTCTGCTGTTGCACTAATGATATGTTAGTATAATATATCATCAGAGTGAACTGCACTGATGATGTATTACTTAGATGGTGATGGCATTCTGCGAAGAAAAGGTTGAGGAGCAGGTTCAATACAGTCACAGGAGAAAAATTAGTCAATACAGAGTATAACTGTTTCCCTGGTAGTGATGCTGTGCTAAATTAGCACCATAGCCCCTGATCTGTACCCTTGCCGAAACACTGAGACATACATTATCCCCGAAAGAGGAATGAATTCAGAACACTCAGCTAAAGGGTTTTATAGAAGAGAGGAGAGGTGTAACTATACATATCACTGGAAAGCTAAAGGTTATACATATAGCTATAATTACTGGCTACCGAGAGATCAAATGAATCAAACAGGGCCAAAACAGGACGAAAGTCTACAAATGTTCGGAAGCAACCTCTCTTGGAGAATGTGACACGCAGGCAAACAGAGCTATAGGGGCTATAGATATGCTGTCTGAATTAAAATGGCTGCCAATCAGAAACCTCTGACAGGGATATTAAAATATTCCTAGGCATCTAGGAAGACTATGCCACAGTATTTTTTTTAACATTTAATTATGTTCTTGTTTTAGTCACGCCATGTCAGCACAACGGGCAGAATGTATCACTGCCCCGGTGCTGTGTGCCCTCTCATGAGCTCCATGTGCGCTTATTGATAGACAAGATTTCCAAATTAGGTGTGCGCAGCTCAGATAAATAGAAATTAAAAGGTGTTAAAACTTTTGGTCTTCTAGTTCCTTAAAATTGTCAGATACTAGAAGGAAAAAATTGTGTATGTATGGCTGGAAATCCTACTGAAAAGTCAGGCTTTATTATGTTGGTGTCTTATATAAATCAAACTTTTTTTTATGTGTACATAATCTATCTCTACAGGGTTTGATGCTTTTTTAAATACAAAATTGCATACTCTTTTTTTTTTAATTAGGAATTATGAGTTAGTTACTGATTTTCTCACCACTGGAGGTGTCTGACTTCAGAGAGGGTAGTTCCTTTTTTCCTAATCATGATAGTGTTAGGGAGCTCTGGAAGAAGATGTGGAGCAGCTACTATCTGAGTTCCCTTTCCAGACAGGTGGACATGAAATGAGTGTTAAAATGAAAGCTGTCAGGGTTGTAAATAACAGAAAGAAGGTATTATACCTGGATTTATTTATTTAATGCAAGGGACTGGCTGTGACACGCTTATTTTCTAAATCAGAACAAAATATAATACAGGTACCAAAAGAGTTGTGGCATTCCGTTCACATCCCCACAGACCTTGCTTTCCCATCTTCTCCCTCATTCTGCTAACTCCTAATTCCCTCTTTCATTTTTTTCAGCTTTATTCATTTTTTTCAGCTGTTTTGCATCTAGTGCCACTTGGGCATCATGCCCTACGCTCCCTATATCTTGTTTCCCAACCCAAGCAGAGCCTGGGTGGGGATTTCTCTGTGATGTGAGGGAGCATGCAGGGCCCTTGGGCAAGAGCACTCTTTGTGGGAGGTCTGTGCACATCGTGGTGTTGCTCTCCTTGCCCCAACCCTTTGGGTGGGCTGGCAGCATGTTCAGCTCCCACACTGAGTAACTTCCAGCTCTGAAACTGTGCGATATGTTTCCTCTGTAATCATGGATTTCCGTCTATAATCATGCAGGTGATTCCTACATTCACCATCACCCCCATAGTCCCCTTTTTGATGCCAGACCAAAAAGAAATAAAATGGCTCTGATGGCTTTTTCCTATCCAGGCAGCTTTGAAAAGTGGTAATGCAGTGAGGGTGGGCAGCATGATGTTGAGGTGCACAGCAGTGTGTGTCCGTGCCTCCTGACAGTGTGAAAGAGAGCACTTTTGCCTGTCTCATCAGTCTTCTTAAAGTGTTCTTTCAGGACCCCTATTCTTGGCTGGTTCACATTGTGTAAGATAAACTTCCAAACCAGCCCTTCTTTCTTCCATTTCTCTCTTGATTATCTGTCTTCTACAACTTGAGGAAAGGCAGGGTGAGAGTGGCTTAAGATTCTCTTTTGTTCTCTCTGACTTTTTTCCTTTTATTCTCCCCTTCCTTTCCTTCTATTTCATTTGTTTCCCGCTTCTGCCGCAGGTCTTTCTTTACATAGGTGATTGCTTTAAACTTGAATCATGTGGTCAACGTGCACTTTAGATATGAATTAGCTTTTAAAATAAACCATATTGTACCAGTTTTCAAAAAGCCACAATACTTTGTGGTAATATTCCCAAGACATTTATCAATGCAGCAAGTCATTGTTTCTCATTACCTTCAAATACTTCTAGACTCTGCTCTCAGGGACTGAAATCACTGTTTCAAGGTTTTATTTGGAAATGAATGTTTCAGAGCTACTCAATATTTCTATCACTACTGCAGGTATTTTCAAAACAGCTCTCTGTTCTGATCCTTTACAGTCTTTTAATAAGAAACAGAACAATACAAAAGATTTTTTAAAAAAATCAGGCAATTAATGAACTTATTTTTTGTCCGCAGATTTCTGATAGTACTGTTAGACAAAATAAATGTGATGTTGTTCCATAAAGTGCAGCAGAAACAGCTGAAATATTTTAGAAACCATTATTTTAGTAATATTTTCAGCATTCATATTTAGTATCTGATTTGTCATGTTTCATTTGAGGAGTTGCACTAAAATCAGATGATATTGCAAGCACCAAGGTTTATGTAGGAAAACTGCAGATTCCATGAAAAGTAACAAGGTTCCCACTAGATACGTATAGAGTTTTATGAACCTTTTTCCTGAACCTGTTTGCTTGAATTCTGTATCCTAATTACTGATAATGACTTTTAATAACATAAGAACTAGAACATGCCCTTTGGGTCTGGACAAACTAAGCCTTAGTTTTTAATGCGGCTCATACATATGTGTTTTGTATCATCCAAGACAACCTGCCATAACACAGGACGAAACAAGATGTTCTAAATTTTTATAAATAAAGCTTGCTTTCTTTAAGATAGAGACTGCCAATTGCAGAATTACACACATTGTTCATAATTTATAAACAATAAGCACGCCTTTTGGCAAGCTGCCATGCAGTTCCTTTTCTGCTTGAGGTCTAAACTGTGAATGAGAAATGATGTGAAAGTTGCAAATGGTATCACTGAGGGACCTGGCAAGGTTGGAAGTGGTATTGGTGCCTATCCAAATCCATGTTAGACTCTGTTTGGATAGGCCAGTTTGGAGATGTAATACAACTTACTGGAAGTGACTATATCTATGAAACGTGAAGTGAAATGTGTAGTAGTCTTATTGCCTTGTGGTATTGACAGAACATTATCTGAGGCTTTTACCATTCCTG
>NW_010412451.1:61414-71992 GCF_000710305.1 Buceros rhinoceros silvestris
ATTCCTGCTTTTAATGTCATTGTGGAGATGCAAATAAGCAGTTGCTTGCGCATCTGGATTTCAAAGGTTTAAACACCAGTTAGCTCTATGTTTATAAGGGCAATGTTGCATAAAGTTAACCTTTTGGGGGAAAAATCGGGGGTGGGGGTGGGGAGGGGGGTTAGGCTTGAGACATGCCATATCTGGCAAACTGTCAGATGCTCATTGCTTTGATCCTGCAACTGACCCTTCTGAAGCAATTTGCTTTCTTTCTCTGGCCTCCTTTCCCAGCTTAGTTGTGGCTGTAGTCCTTCCTGTCCTGCTTGCCCTGCCAGCACAAAGGGTACCCCAATCTGCCTTTTGTCATGTGAACATCACACTCAGGCTTTTTATGGGAGTTGTGGTCTGGTTTTCCAGTGCCAGGAATCCTAACACTTATTTCTTCCCACCCCTTGGAGGATGGGGAGGTGCTAACAATTCAGCTTTTCTATCTGGCTTTATCCATGTAGAAAGTAGCCAGATTTCCGGGGGGGTGGGGGTGCCTATTTTAAAAATGTTCATACTGCTGTCATGTGGTAAGCATGTCATGCTGCTCTCATAGCCTTCCTGCACCCGAATACTTGCAAGGCTGTGCTGTTAGAGGAATGCCATAACAAGAAACAACATTCTCAAATTTTATTGAGATGGTTGGGTTTACGTAGTCTCTACCGTTTTCTTGCTTACTCTGAGAGTTTCCCTGGGTACATCTCCTATAGCCTATTACTACATGATAGCAGTATGTTTGCTTGACTTGCTTTTCTGACTCTGCACAAAACGTGTTCATCTCCTCAGAGTACATATGGTTTACTAAAGTTCATATATTTAGTATATTCTTTTCAAGTGTTGACTTTAAGTGAATTAAGAATATGAACATTAATTTTGTTCATTTGCAGTTTGACATCTCTGTGTAGAATCAGTTCGTCTTTCAGATGCAGGGTCTGCTACTTTCCTACTTCTGTAACCTAATCTTCTCTTCCTGTATAATTTATATACCGGAATTGTAAGTCTCCATTGATTCAAAATCAAAAAGGCCATTGATTTTTGTCATTCTGCTGTTTCAGAAATGATTTGTTGTATTGACTAAAGGCCTGAGCTGAAGCTCACTGAAGTCGATGGAAGTCTTTCAGCTGCCTCTTAACAAGCACTGGATCAAATTCTGAAGTGCAACTTTTTCTACTAAAAGAAACAACAGCAAAACTTTTGTTTTGGCACAACTTCAGTTGTGCCCAAAAGGCTAAGATGCTCGTGAGCACAAGATTCCTGTCGCATCTTTAGCTGGTGTAAGCAAATAGCTGAAGGAGGGAGTCTTGTGAAGATAAGATGGTCCTGTTTTGGCTAAGCTAAGAAAGCAAGCAAATTTTGAAGGTCCCAGTGTCCAAGCAAAGACTTTTACCTAATTGACTGCAAAATTAATATTCAAATTCACACCTCTCAACATGCTAACAAGCCTAGAGCAGTACATGTTAAACATAGATGACTGTTAGTCAACTGTCCACCCAAATCATGCTAAATGTCACAAAAGAGGC
Organism: Buceros rhinoceros silvestris; assembly: GCF_000710305.1. Lineage (NCBI taxonomy): Eukaryota > Metazoa > Chordata > Aves > Bucerotiformes > Bucerotidae > Buceros > Buceros rhinoceros. The sequence continues at coordinate 62,959 of NW_010412451.1, forward strand.
AGAGACAAATAGATTTAGGGTATAAAAAGTCAGGAGGAGTAATAATTCTCTGTGAGTAAAACCTCTCTGGAGGTAAAAGACTGAAGACCTAGCAGGGGCAGTCAACGAGCTGTACTCCTCTTCCTCTACCAAGACAGGGATGCCTTGGTAAGAATCACAAGTTCACCACACAGTGAAAACTACCCAGTATATCTTTCTTTTTGCTAGCGTTACCAGTATATTTTAGTTATTAGTGCTATTGCAGCGAGTGCATTTATCAATAGCAATTCCAAATCTATTCTATCTGTTGCATTAGATAGAAGCTGATAGAAGCTAAGATCAGACTCACTGGACAACATGGGAGCATCCGGTTCCTCCATGTTGAACCCAGGACATTTAATAAACTTTTACTACTTTTTGGCGTTGCAAAAATTGGCATTGTTTCAGTGAAAGTTCTTCAGGCTGTAGCAGGCAAATGCCAAACTCTTAAACTCTCTTTTGATTTTGCCAGACTTTGGCAGGCAAAAGTTAAACTCCTACCTTTAATACGACCAGTAAATTGGTGTAGTCAGCAAGATTGCCATGGATAAACTGCTGCAAAAATGTAAGTATGCACCATCATCTCAAGCGGTAATAGAATGGGCATTCCATGGGACGCGCTATATGAGTCAGTGGTGATGGCACCTGAACAGCTGATCTTCTGGTAGGAGGTCAACAACATCGATATACTATTGAATATTGACTCTCTGGCCTCTCTGGAGGAAACAACCTCCTGCCTCTACTTTGTGGGGAGAAACGAAAAAAGGACAGCATGACATATGGCAACACCCACCGGGAACAATGGTGGGATGGTTCTTGAAATCAGTATGTACCCCACACACAACAACATTTCAAAATTGGCTAGTGCTATATAAACTCACAAACAGATCATGGTGTTGGCCAATGCAACTCACATCGGGTTGGAAGAATTGAATGAGCAACTACAGGCAACATCAAAGATGGCACTACAAAGCAGACTGGCGTTATGTTTATTGCCGTTACATGAGAATGGAGTATGTGGATATTTGAGTCTAACTAATGATACTTGTGTTGACATACCAAATGTAACACGAGATCTTGGCAAATAATAACATAATGTGAAATGTGTTGCGGAGGCCAGTAGAGAGCTTAGGGAAAGTATGGAGTTGGGTGGTTGAATAAACTTTTGTGTGAATTAGGGTTTTCATTAGCAGTTTGGTTACAAAGTTTAAAAGTTTGTTGCAATTTTTGTTGATAATCGTCATTGTGATTATTATGTTTTTCATATTATTATCTTGTGTTAAGCCAGGTTTGTTAAGACAGTTATTAGAGGAGTGCTGCAGGGAGAACAAATTCGTGTGTACACATGCATATTCCCTCAGGAATGTTCCCCTAGAACTGCAGACAGAAGTAAAATAAATCAATTATCTGATTAAAACTAATATGCATTTATGACAGATGTCAGGCCCATTAATACGTAAATATTCATAAGCTACCCGACAAATTGCACATATGCAAGAAGAAATCTTTAAATGTGAATGTTCTGTTGTGTTTACTTAACATAAGGGCAGGATGTTTCTAATTTGGTTGGGAAAAAATAGCAACATGTATTTCAAAATAATTTTGTTTTTGTTTATCAAATACACATTCCCAAGAGTGAGCAATGAGCTGTGATGTGTATAAATAAATAAGGTCTTTTTGTATCTCAGCACTCCAAAACTTAAAATGTTTACTTAAAATTGGCAGAACTAATATAAATTCAAGAGCTATGATTCAAGCTATGATAACATAAATGAAATATATATACTTGTTCAGTCAAGAAGCCGCAGTTCTTCACCAAACTAACCAGTTTCACTGGTCAATGACTCATTAATTAGCACTCGGGGTTAACTGGTATTCCTCAGTCCATCATCATTTTTTTCATTCATTGATCACTTCGTTTAATTGTTAATTCATTGCATATTAACCACCCATAACCAAATTTACACATTAACTACTTCTAAGGTAGCTTACAGAAATTAATTTATTTTCTGAGTTAATTATTAGTTAATTCCCTTGGTAATTATTCACTAACTTAATTATTTTCTACCTTACAATCATTATCTAGTCTTCAGTTAAAAATTGTATAAACTCTTTTCTCTGTGCATTTTTAACTAGACATCCCTCATTAGCCATTAAGTAACCCCATCACTAGCAGATCTGTTCCAAACCTTGGTTTACCTAAGCCAGGACTAGTCTCTCTGCCATGTAGCAATAAATTAACCCTGCATTTGACAAGCTTGTAAAATGTAGCAGGCCAATGTCTAAGGTGAACTAAATTATGTTTCGTCTACTAATGAATATCCTGTTGTCAGAGTGAAAGCACTACTCAGGAATGAATAATATCCTGTTTCCAGACAAAACATGGACCGATAATTTCTACGACACTTCTTGTCTTTTTTTTTTTTTCTCTGTCTCATGATGTTGAAGACTGATGTTGTCCCTCAGCTTTGCCATAGTTGCAAAGAAGACTTTAGACCTGTGGCTGTTAAATCCAAAAGGAGGAATTTTTTTCAGTGAGAGATAAGTTGCTTAAGAAAGTGTGGCAAGACAAATGAATAGGAGTGAAATCTTCAGGTTAAAAGACTTTAATGACAACTCTTCTGTCAAGATTTTTTCCAAAATGGCAGAGAAGGATATTACTCATAATTCTCATGAGTAATTAAATACCTTTTTCTCCTAATTCAACAATTATCATGATTGTATGTCTAGAGACCCAGTCCTGCTTTGAGACATGCTGGTGATGATTTCTACATCTGCACATTATGGATCTCACATAAACAGATATAACTAGAATTGTTTAGTGTTTCCTTATTAAAACATTTATCTAAAACCACAGAATCTTCCCTAAGAAAGTAGCTATAAAAATGTAACTTTTACATTGTGTAAGATACAGACCATAGCAAAAAGTAGTACAAGTGCCCATAGAGAGAAGATCAATGCTAGGTGCCTGTCAGGTACCTAATCTTGTGAAGCAAAAAGTTGAATTGCTGCAATATAAAATGCTTTGCTATTTTAAAATTACTGTATTTTTCTTTAATAAATTTCCACTCCATGAACACTTTCCCCATATTTTCTTCTAATTTTTTGTGTAAATGAAGGTTGCAATTATGTTTTCTGTAAAGGGATATATGCTGTGAAGGGTAGAGTATTTTTCATGTAACTCTATGAAAAGATTCAGACTGATACTGGGAATGTATCTTAAAATGTTTGCAGATACTAGTAAAATATTTTGAAATCCATTATTTAACATTATATGTGAGACCTTTTACTCAGGTTTTCAAAAACTGTAAGTTACTCCATGGAGGGTAAGTAGAGGTTTAGCTGAGAAGAAAGCAAGCAGAACGTAAGTTTGAGATCTAATTTGGTTTGCATAACCTGTCCACCTAACAAAATTGATGCATTTTTGAATTTTCTTTTGAAGAGGTGGGCATTTGAAAATAAAAGTTAGGAAGCTGGCTTCTTAACAATGGTATTGCAGATTCCCTGAGGTTTCAAAACACTGGCATTTATATAGAAGTTTTTATATTTCTTTGTATTTTTTTGACCAAAAGATTATGCTTCAAACAGAATAAACACAATTTCCTAAAATAAGAAGAAAATTACTAAAATATTTGCTTTCAGAGCTGGTGACTGATATGAGAAGATAGAATGAAGGGGAGAATAGATTGAAGCATGTTATATGTTAAACAGAATTGCCTAGATTTTTTTTCAGTTTTTATTCCTATTTTTTATTGCATCTGCTATATTTTCATAGAAAAACAGAAGATTTTCCATTGGTTGCAGGCAATTTAATCTATTTACACATATATTTATACGTTATACAGAATGACAGAATGGTAGGTTTTGGAAGTGACCTCTGGAGATCATCTAGTCCAAGTCCCCTGCTAAAGATCTTCACCTGGAGCAGGTAGCACAGGATCGCATCCAGGTAGGTTTTGAATATCTCCAGAGAAGGAGACTTCACAACCTCTCTGGGGAACCTGTTCCAGTGCTCTGCCACCCTCACTTTTTATTTATTTATTTTAAAATATGTAAAAACTTAAAAGGACGTATATGTGAGAGTGAGACAGAGATGCCTTTTCCTCCAGGGAACTGAAAACAAAAATGTCTCCATAGTGTTTATAGCCAGTTTGATATAAAAAGCAACTATTTTAAAATTTAAAAAATATGATTTTGACCACACCTTTCTTGTTTCATAGGGGAAGCAGTGAAGGTGCATGATGTATGTGTCATGATGGATGCTCAGAACAGAGTATGTTCTAAAGGTTTCATCCTTTGAATGTGGTGAAGTGTAATATGCTTTTAGACTTAGTGCTTGGCTTAGCAAAGCAGAGATTTCATGGCTTGATTCAGGTTTATAGTAGTATCTAAATAGTGATGTGGACCTGATTTCATCCTCCTTCATAGTACTTAGTGTAGTACTTAATATAATAAGGAATACCAGGTTTCAGACAGTAGTATTACAGCAGGGAAAAAAAATGAAAGGGTAAGTCTCAAACATATCTGAGTTAACAAAAAAATAAAAGGAAACACAAGGTTTATAAAATCATTTTCTAGATGAAGAAATTATATTGTTAGAAAGGAAGTGCCCTCCAGATTAGAGGTGGTGTTTTGTTAGCATCGATTTGCTGAGTTTCTAACCTTTTGCCAATATGCAAGGCTGAATCTCTGGTCTTTGCTTAAGAAACGAGTGTGTGGCAGTATGTTTTATAGCAAAGGGGTGACAGCAGAGAGCAATTTTCTTGCCCTTTGTATTTTCTGTATGAGAGTTCAGAGTGGGTGTCTAGGTAAATGAGAAGCTCCCAACAGTTCCTAGCAGTTCCCAGCACGCAAACAAATTAAAACTGAATTGAGACAATGGTGATGACAATGATCCTGGCTAACTGAAATACTTCAGAAAAATTTGTAGCCAAATGAGTCTAAGGGCAAAGTAAAAGAAAGTTGTTAAAACTAGAACTAGTTTGGTAGGTACAAAGCCAATACTTTGTTGCATTCATTCTTTTGTTATTTGCACGTAGTCTGCAAGCGGCAACTTCAATCTTTTACCATGAAACTTTTTGAAAGCAGAGTTTTGATTTTCTAGTGAGTGAACCCAGTTTTACTTAAACTCTTGTTTTGAATTTTTGTGACACTTTTTTGATACTGTTGTCTGACTCCATGGAAAGTTTAGCACTTGGACACAAAAACTGTATCGGATCTGCACGTCATGAAATAAAGCGCTATGAAACTTTGTTCAAGGGGAACAGGAGATATTTGTTGATCAGATAAGCATTTCTTGTTACTAGCTTAGCCTAGCTGATATTTCAGGTTGAACTTGCTGTTCTTGACAACTGCTTCTTGACAACTCAAACTGCAACTATTTCAGCATCATTCCGGTGGTGACAAATCTCCCTGCACTATCCTAAAATGTCATGCTTTGTACTAAACTATGGCATTTCCAAGAAAACAGATCTTACCAGAGCTTTGGTGCCATAGACTGAGTATCCATAGCATGTTTTATTTCGTTTACAGATTCTTTACCCTTACGTGGTGTAAGTTTCCGCCTGTATGTACGGGGAAAATGCAGCCTTAATGTATTGGCCTTGCTTTCCAGTGTTCAAGGACATGGACAACTTGCATTTCACTATTGCCACTGGCAAAGTTTATAGCTAAAATGAGGAATTAGGCCTATCTAAGTTTGTGTTATTCATACCTTTCTAAATGATGTTTATTTCTGCTAACAGGTTTCTCTAGTATGCTATTGCACTAGATTGTAGAATGTGTATAACCATCTGCAGTTAAAATATCTACTAATATTTTCAATTCTTCATTTTAGAGACATCTGCTATACATAGCTTAGGAACCAATAATTTTTTTATCTCGCTATTTATTGCTTCATTTAATCGTTGACAAAAGAAATATCATATCAGCCAAATCCAAATCAAATAATTTCTGAGGCTACAATATCATGAGAGTTTAGTACTGAACATTGTTCTTACTGGTAATACAGAACTAGTACCATTATTGATACCATTACTGACTGCAGATTGTCCTTCATGAAAATTAAGATTTTCACATTATGACTTTTGAGTGCTTGATTTCACATCTAATATAGCTGAAAAGCATAATTTACATGATATACGCCTGTAAAAATAATAAAGAAGATAAAAATAATTCCAGACTATAATGTTTCTCATATTCCTTTAATTTCAAGCAACAATAAGAGAAATATTATTTACTTTGTAACAAAGGAATTTTATAGTAATAATAACCGGATGAGAAATTATTATTTATATTATTTATGTTTATTACTTGTAGATTTCTGTTGGCTATACATTGAAGCAAGCTCAGAATTACTTTTTTTTTTCACATTTGGTTTGTCTAAACTGTTATAGCTACAATGGAATAAAGAGCACTAAACTTTGAGCAGTGTAACTGACATATTTCCTCGTTAATTAGCTGCATCTGGAATAGAGGACTTTTATGAAACTGAGTATGTGCAGCTGTTGTTAGCAAGTCTGAAAGCATCCAGCTTCTAAAATGTATCACTACAGCAAGAGTAAGAGAGGTAGGGGCCAATTAAGCTAGAAAGCTTTTGTGTATCGAGTCATGGTCGGATAGGTAAAACAAAATGCCTGGCACCGGCAGCTAGGCATGAAGGTTTGAAAGAAAAGCCATTGTATATAGTTGTTCTGATTGAAGTTTGTTGCAAACCAAAGTGTAGAAAAATATTTTTGTTATTAAGTGGAATTATTTTGATGATTAGGCCATTATTTACTTTTCTTTTGGGGCATGTGTGAGAAAACTGAATAGACAAATACTGATGATGATTGTTTAAAGGTTTTAAAAAGGTTCAAGCCAAAACTAAAGATAGAGATTGATCTACAATATGTGGCTGTAAGTTCCATTTATTAAAGATTGCTAACGCTGTGCTTTGTTAATATGAGATATCGAAGCAGAAGAGGTAATATGTTCCACTTTGGATTGCAAGGTCTAAGAGCCAGAATTGTGCCAAAAGGTGTTGTTAGTTAATCCAGTTGTAAATGGATATCTGATCTTTCGGGCTTATTAGTTCAGGGCAGACAGATATTAAGCACTCTTGCTATACCATTCCTTTATGTACCTTTAGGTTCCATGAACAGTATTTTTTTAAAAAAGATCAAAGCAATACTGAAATGGCTGCACAGCATGAAATTGTATGTATGCCCCAAATATTTCCCAAAAAATATTTTATTGAGGGTGGAAAAACCATGTTCATTGACATTAAAATATGTTTTAATTTTATTCTTTGTAAGGTGGAACTTTGTTTTACTACTCTAAGGAAGTTGCAACTCTTGAAAATAACCAAGCTGAAATTCTTTATTTTTCCTCTTATAATATATAAGAGTATGAATAATTTTATTAAAATAAAACCACTGAAAAAATATGAGATAGACCATACTTTTCAATATTTTTCTCACCTACTTTAGTCCACCCATTTTATTTATTTTTTTTTTTTTTAGTGGAAGAAAGAATTCTAACCAGAAGCAGATGGTTTTGTCCGTATGGGATCTTGTGTAGATTTGATTAACACTACACTGTCAAGTCTTTAGGGTCAGGGCAGATTGCATTAGAAGCATGACAAGTAGTTAATGAATTTGCATTGACTAATCCATACAAAGCTAAAGATTTTTCTGTCATGATTAATGTCCAAAAAGAGTAAGACACATTATTTGATACATTATCTTACACTGAATCATACTGTTATTGGACATCAGATTAAGGAACTGTGTTGTTTTCTTCTTCCATAGATATAGAACTGGCTTTTGCTATGATACTGATATATAGTCTTTGCATTAAGAATTCATTTAATCATCAGTAATGTCCTGCTGCAATTCCTCTCTATATGGCGTGTCTGCTCACAGTAACTGGTTAAGCACTGAATATTGCAAACATTCATTTTATAATAGTTGCTGTTGCATAGCGACTCAGAATGCATCAGGGAGCCAGAGATGCGTGTTCCAAGTTTAGATCTATGCCTTCAGTTTGAACTGAACTGTCAGAAGACCAGGTGATGAAACATATTTTAAGCTTTCAGATGCTATCTAGATACACCTGGATCAACAGAGTTGCTGTTTCTTAAAAACTTAGTGGCCTAAGTGAAATGAATACTCAGTGATATTTCACGAGGCAGAATTTGGTGAAAAGAATTGCTGGAATGCTTTTTCCAGGGAAATTAGGCATGCTAGTCTTGTCAAAATGGTAAGAAGAGGAAGAGGTTAAGAAAGTTTTGAATAAAATTCCAGGGACTCTGCAAAATAAGGAAGCGAAGAAGTGTAGCATTCTTCTCATAAGGGATGTCCTTTTAAATGCTGATAAAGAAATTACAGTTTACAACAACAGCCATAAATGCATGAAGGGAACAGAAGAAGGGAGAAATAGGGCCAGATATTATCTTTGAACAGTTTTTCCTTTATTTTTAAAAGGTGATTGTTTTGTTTAGGACTAAACCATAGAAATGATTGACATACTGAGGCACCCATCAGATCTAATGCTGCATCTTTAAAAATTGCCATTTATGCTGCTAATGTTTCTAAGAGAGCAGTGAAAAAAAATCATGAATTTGCATTGAATAAAACTAATTTTTTTAAAAAGTCGTGAAAATTCTTAGTTGACTTCTTCGGTAGATTCAGTTGTCTGTGTTATATAGATGAATGTCTCTGTAACCAAAGTGACAATGGAACAAAGTGATTACTGTGTTCAAAATAAATTAAAATTATTTATTAAATTAAATATCAAGGCAAAATTCATTTCATAGCAAGGAAAGAGGTTATTTGTTTGCTTTTTTGGTTAAATTTAGAAGATCATAGCTTGATCATGCTTTAAGAATATTTCTTGAGGAAAAACATCATTCATTTATATAGATTACAGGATACCTTAATATCCAAAATCAAGGCTTCGCTAGTTAAATGAAAAAGGTAGTGCCATTCTCAGTAATGGTCACAAAGAATAGAATATTTGGATTAACTAGGGAAAG
>NW_010412451.1:72082-73700 GCF_000710305.1 Buceros rhinoceros silvestris
GGGAAAGATTAGAAAGCAAACTAGGAATTTATAATGCTGTTTACAAACAAAAGGTATGCCGGCATTTTTAGCACTGTGCGTAGTGCTGGTTTTTCCAATTTAAAAAAAGATGAAGTAGAATTAGAGAACTTCTGAAAAAAACCACGATTAACATGGATGGTGTAAGGGATGAAGGAATTTTCATGTGAACTTAAAGCTAAACTGAGTGGGAATTTTCAATCTGGAATGAGAGAAATAGAAAGTTGTGCAGAGAGAATATGAAAAAAGCTTGCCAAATTGTTTCAGAAGAGAAAGTGGAGTGATTATTCATTCTCCCTTCCAATATGAGCTCAAAGTTGGATCAAGTGAAAGTAATGGGTGCAAAAAAAATTGTTTCTATTCACAAAACAAACTTAAGCTGTGGAACTTCTTTGCCACAAGATATTGTGATTGCTTAAACAAAGTATGGCCTTTTAGAACTACCTGATAGCAAGAAAGAAAAGTTCTTCAAATGCTGTGAAGTCTGAAGTTGATACCTCTAGCTCAGGAATTTATTGAAGGTTTTTTGAATACAATAGACAAATGTTTATGCACTTTGTGAGAACTGGTACTAGATGGGAGTTTTTTGATAAATTGTCATGGTTTGAGCCCACCCAGATGGCAGCAAAGCACCACACAGCCACTCGCTCACTCCTAGTGGGATAGGGAAGAGAAAATACCACAAAAGACTTGAGGGTCGAAATAAAGGACAGGGAGGGCTCACTCACCAACTATGGTCATGAGCAAAAGACAGACTCAACTTGGGAAAACAAAATCTATTTAATTTAAACAAAACCACCAACAATTCTCCAAATGAATCAGAACAGGACAGTGATAAATACAACCAGATCTTAAATACACTTTTCCCAACCGCCCACCCCCTTCTTCCCAGGCCCAAGTTCTGCTATCTCCTCCCCACCAGTAGCACAGCGGGGCAGGGAATGGGGGTTGTGCTCAGTCTCAGTCTGGTCCGTGCTGTTTCTGCCATTCCTTCCTCCTCAGAGGGAAAACTCTTCAGTCCTCCCTTGGGCACTCTGCTGTCCCTCCTACGAGACAGTTCTCCACAAACTTCCCCAATTAGTGTGTCTTCCTTTCATGGGCTGTGGTTCTCCCAGAGGCAGACTGCACCAGCATGGCCTTCCCTCAGAGCCATGGCCTTCTTTAGGAGCAGCCCCCTGGTCCAGTGTGGGGTCTTCCATGGACTGCAGACAAAATTCTTCTCCACTATTGATCTCTAAGGGCTGCCTTGAAAATGGCTGCTCCAGCATGCCTCCCCGCTCCTTTCTCACTGACTTTGATATCTGCATGGTTGTCTCTCTCACAACTCACTCCTCTCCAAAAAATAAGTTCCCAGAACAATGGAATCTGCCCAACAGGCTTTCCTCTCTGTCCCGGTTTGAACATGGCGCCAATTGCATGGTCCAGCTTTTGTTCTTCCTTTGTCCTTTCCTTCTTCCGCCCACCAGCTGTGGGAAAGATCTGTTGCACCTCCGGGAAGGGTAAGTGACATTCAGAAACGCTTCCGCAAGTGAACGCATAAAAAGATGCTTGTTGCCACGGTGCGAGCCACGGCACCTTTGAATCTCCACCCCTGGGGCTA
>NW_010412452.1:0-393 GCF_000710305.1 Buceros rhinoceros silvestris
CCGTGATGGTGACGCACCACCAAGCCAGCCTGAGAGATGATGTCCCATGCAAGATGAACCAAGACTGTTTGGGATTAAGCCCTCGGAGAATGAGGATGATAGACAGGAGTTTAGCAGGTGGCCAGATGAGTCGATTCTGGGCTGGTTGCTTCATTGCTGGGATCAGGGAGGTGATAACACCAAATTAACTGGCGGTGAAGCTAGGCAGTTAGGAAACATGGCCCTGGAAGGAGGCATAGACAGTCAGATAGGGGCATATGAGGGAAGACTCAGTATTTTTAGGCGATTTCTGCTAGCTGTAAGGCTCAGATATCCCACTAGAGACGACCTCATACACTGTGCCCCCCTGTGGGATGTTCTAGGTAAAGGCATCAAATACCTGAGAGAGCTGGC
>NW_010412453.1:0-7906 GCF_000710305.1 Buceros rhinoceros silvestris
CTTGATGATCTTAAGGGTCTCTTCCAACCAGCTGATTCTATGAATCTATGATTAAGAAGTACCTTCCTCAATACTGTTAGTTTTTGTAAAAGAGACTAATTCTACTCAGTTGTTGCAAGCATCTAGTCCAAATTAATTATCTACATTTTCTTTGTAGTTAATGGAAGGGGGAAGTAAAAAATGAGGACTTTCAGGCTGCATTTTCCTCCCATCTGGTTTAGGATGAGGTAATCTGCTTTCTGAAGGTGCTAGTGTCTCTTGGTTTGACAGAGGGAGCATAGGTCTAAGTATGCACTGAGTATATTCAGACAGCTAAAGTTGTGGGAATGTGAATCCTACTGAACATTTCATTTGTTAAGAGCATTGTGTGGGCTGTGACCTAAACATTATGGTTTATATTTCTTGTACAACTCTTACTTATTTTTTAGTGTAACTCTTATAATCAGGTAGCCTTGCTGCCTATATAAACAGCCAGTTCTTGAATCCCATTAAGCTCTTGGCTCCTGTGCATACCACACACCTGTGAATTCAGTAAGCTAACTGTACCATTTGTAAAACGAGTATTTACTTTCTTCTATTTGCTTGTGAAACTGCTCAGATTAATTAGAATTCACCTTGTTCATTCATGAGGAGGCAGAAACAGAGCCCAGATTATTACTCTCAAGTCAAATCATAACAATATTTCTGGAGTTTCTTTCTCTGGTAACTTCTCTGAGAGTCCTTCTCTTCTCTGGCAGAGTCTCACTGTTCGGATTATGTGAAGAAACATAGCATTGCAAGCTGAAAGAGTACAACAGATTTGTATAATAGCTTTGGGATATTTTTCCTATTATTTTCCATCCTCTTTCTCATGTATGCAAACAAGGTGATTGCTGTTTTGGTCACTGATACCCACTGAGCAAGTGTTTTCATTGAGCTTTCCATACTGATGCACAGGTCTGGCTTCTGTTTTGTTTTTTGTGAGCTGATAACAGTTCACTCTAACCCCAACAGTGAGCTGCTCAAATGAATCCATTTTGTGTGCATTGCTTTGCATTTTTCGACATCTAATTTCATTTGTTCCTGATGCTGAATCAGTAGTAGCTCCCACACAAGGACCAGTAGATACTGAAGAGATATTAAAATACAGGGTGAAGACTGGCAGAAAAAGCTAGAGAAGAGAACTAGGTAAAGTCTTATGTTTTATCTGTTTTCTGTGTTGGAGGAAACTAAGGGTAGTACTGATTTCCTTTCAATCGGGTATTTATTTTAATAGCATACACATGGGAAGACTACATTCATTCTGCCTTTTGACAGCTTCACCTTGTTCTCTTCAGACCTGCTGTCCTGAGCTACCAGAGATAAGCAAACGTTTGGGTTTGACTCAAAACGTCAATTTTCTTAAGCCCTGTTCTGCCTTCTGCACCATTTTTTTCAAGTGGCTTCAAACCAACTGAGAGTGCTTGGCTGCACAACATGCTGTAGTTTTGCTGAGATTTAGTGATTCTTGGATGCTTAAAGAGCACATTGGGCCACTTTGCTGAGAGCATAGATTAGAGTAGCTTTATTAGCAAACAGTGTGGTTCAGGTTAACAGAGGGCTAAGAAATTTTTACAGAACAATGTATCTATGTTTACAGTGAAATTCACCTATTATAACACAAATACTCCCATGAAAATCCAAATTAGATCTTAAGATGAAACATTGATGTTTTGTTTATAGCATCTTTCACCATTCATATCTGCCTTCAGTTCTGATATTTTATTCCTACAGGACGACACAGACGCTATTTTTCCCACATCCCATATGTCCAAATCCTGTATAAAGATATTTAGCTAAAATACCATGCGTGCAAAACATTTCACACTGTGGGTGCGAGGTGGCGTTTGGTGTGTCTTTAACATGCTGTGGTGTTCAATTACAATACAGCAAATGTATTTTTATGCAGCCTTCTTCATAAAAAGTATGGAAAATTGCTTTGCAGTGAGTCATCTGTCAGCTAAAGAACTAGAAGCCTTATAGTGATATTTAAAGAGATAAAGTAGCTTAGACCTGACAGAGTTCAAGACAGAAAAAGAAACTGAAATGAAAGAGAGGGCCTCCAACCATGGAGAAAATAGAGGCAAAGACTGGTAGGGGGAGGAGTGATGAGAAAGCCGAACAAGCTGAGAATGTCAGAGGCAGTTCAAGATGATGCAAATCATTCGGAAACAAGCATTGGGCTTCAGGTGTCTCTCCTGCATTACACCAGCATTAGCCAAACAAAGATATTTTGACCTTAAGAGAATGGCATAGAACCACATATTTAAGAGCACTGGTCTCAGTGCACTGTGAGGAATTTAGAAACATGCTAATAAGAGGTTGAGGGAAGGATAAATGGCTTAGCTTTCTAGAGCAAGACATTGGAAGAACACTGACATTCTGCACTCCGTGATGTTTAAATGTGTGAGGATTTTGTTAGACCACCAAAGAGAGAATTTCAGTTAATTGTTATAGTCATGAATGTGAACTTCAGCAGCAGTGCAGTCAAAAGGAAGATGGATTCTGACAGAATCCCTTGGTAGTGCTGGGAGGGCTTACACTCAGAAGTGAGCATGTCAGAAAGGCGGTCAGTTCAGGGTCAGAGATTACTTTAGAACTCCAGCTTTTCATACAGGAATAAGATCTGAGTGAAGAAGCATGAAAGCTGTCTTGAAGAGCAAGAGGGATTTCTTTCCCTTGACATTTGAGCCTTCTGAAGAATTAGGAAGTAACTAAATTAAAAGGTAGCAAGGGAATGACAGGACTAAGACAGGCTGTTAAAGAGATCAAAGATTGCTTGCCAAGGTCACTGATGCCTTGCACGCTTTCCCTGAGCTAGCAGTAAGATATCCCAGAGGAGGAGAATGTTTGAGGGGGGGAAAGTAGAAGAATCAGAAAGAGATGCCTGGTATTTTTAAGGCACAGCACTATCATAGAGGGATATTGTCAGTATAAGCACTATCATATTTTATTGTGAATTACTGTATTATTCTTGCATTCTTGGTCAAGTCTACCAACTGGTGGTGTAGGCATCTTGAGGGAACTCTCTCATCCCTTGTCCCTCAGCCTGACCATACTGGATTTTGACCTGGCGATTCTTTTAATTTAAGTCTCTGTATAGAATCATATCTGCTCTAAGTAAATGTGATACAAACTATGTAGCACAAAGGAGCTCAGAGTCTTTACTGAAAGCAGAAAGGAAAAGAATTTGTCTTCTTGCTCAATGCATTCAGAAAAGTTGGCTTTGACATTGTAGTGGTGAAAGGCATTCTAAGCATAAAAGGAAGGGTATAGCCACTCAGACAAACCAGAATTTGAAGGGAGTAATATTTCATTATAGGCAGTTCTAAAATGCTTATTACAGATCTTCATATTTACAACTATCATTTCTCTTTAGAATCTGCAGAGGAGGAACATCAAGGACAAACCAAGAGAAAGCGCATTCGAAGGAAGAAACAAAAAAGCAGTTTGCAAAACTCTGATAATTTACATGAAGAACAAATGGAATCTGGAATGCAAGAGACTCTTGTTCAAGATAATTTACAGCTGCAGCAAATAGACAGTCCAAAAATAAGCAAAAACAAAAAGAGGAAAATGAAAAAGAAGCGACATAAAGAAAAAATGAAAGCAGCTGGCTTGGTAACAAAAACCACTGGTGTGGATTTTACATATCAGCCTGACAAAAACAACAGAGGAGAAGCAGCAGGCTTAAAAGACATAGATGAAAAGGCTGAGAGCATTCTGGACTTCCTGCAGGCAACACAACAAATTTATTTTGCTGACAGTATGTACCACTCTTCCTCCTTTCTTTTCATGAGTACTACCATGTAAGGGAAAATAGATGTGGCCTTGTTGCTGTAAGACGGATGCCAAATCTACTAGAGAAGTGCCTCTTTTGAACTCAGTAAGACTTCTGAGTTCTTAGTATTTGTCCCATTTTCTGGTGTGTATATGAATATGTAAGAATCCACAACAACATAAAACACTCTAGTCATAACCGATTTGTTTCTCTGTCTTTGAAAACATGCATAATATTCCTTGCATTTTTAAAAAACATTCCAATGCACTGGGGTGAATGTGGTGGTTAAAACGGACCAAATTCTTGTTTCCTCTGTAAGCAAACGTCCAGAAGGATTCCTTTATTTTAGAGAGCTTCAAATGAGAGCAATAATTGCTATCTTAAACTACTTTCATGCCTACTATCTCAGAATGAAGCTACTCTTCAGAAGGTTGTCCTTCCCAGGAGGAGATATATTTGTCGAGTATAAGGAAATCTAGACAGACAGCATGCAAGAGAAAAGAGGAAGATTGTTGGCACTGGGAAAGTGTATTGGCATAAAGCACTTTTGAACAAGATGTTTTGAGCTGATGCTCAATGCACAATCCATAGCACTTTAAAAAGGTTTGTTTGGATGTTATCCCTAATGGTCTATTGAATGTTCATCTGGCTACTAAAGTCAGAGAAATTCTTACTGTAGGTTTCTTCCATTGCCTTCCTGAAAAACTGCTTATGTTATAAATGCCTTTCAGAGATAATAAAAGTTTTAGTGGCAGTTACTATAGTACTTATTTGTACATACAGATTATGTTGGTATCATCTAGAATTAAATATGTTTTCTTAAGGGCAAGATGGTGTGTTCTTCAGTTGCTCAGCTCAGAACACGGCTTTAAAATTATAATTGTCTTGTAAAACTGCAAAAAAGTGAAAAATTTTTCAAAGTGCATGGCCTTGACTGTCTTTGTGGAGCTGAATGAAGAATGTTAAACAGCTTACCTACCTGTATGAGTCCATCTTAAGTCAGAGCTGTCAGCTACTATTCCCATAAAATTCATCTTCAGACTACAGAATTACTTTAAAAACCCTGTTAAGATTACATCAGGGATTTCATGTTAATTTTTTTCTCAAGATTTATACGTAGAGTTTTCTTTGCTTACTGTTGACATTTTTCCGCTGTGTCAGGTCTTCATACTAAGCCTGGCATTGGAAATCTATCCTGCTTTCTGGCTAATGTATTTCTAGCACCAAAAGTAAGAACTTTTCTGCTTCAGTATGGCTGAGTAAACATAACCTAAACTACACACATTTGCTGTACTGGAACTCCAGAGCAACTGAGCAAGACTGCAAATTCAGTTCACAGTTCTGTTGTTAATACGTGATCCAGAACAGAACCCTGGTCAGTTGTCCACAGCTGTGATACATGTTGAGTTTTATGAAAAACTGTTGAGCTTCCAGCTTTCCTGGAAGTCAAGTTGAGGTCTTAGCAGTGGTTGACAGACTGATTGGCCTTGCTGACAGACCTGCAGATCGGAGGGTTGAGCCAGCGAGGACCTTGGAATCCAGAGAAAGAGATTCTCAGGTAAAAAAAAGTTCATCTGCAGATAAGATGTCACATCCATAAGTTAGAGTGGGACTAACGTTCTTAGTTAGGCAAATCCCAGTTTATATATGGATCTGACATTATGCTGTTTGCCTTTTAGTTGAGTGACTTTAACACTCCGTATTTAAATAGATAAAATTGGAAGCCATTGCTTTTAGCAGCATTTTCAAATGGTCACATTGGATTATACTTCTTGTACTTATGTCAGAAAGCCAAATCGGGAAAAATCTGTTCTCAGTTGGCTTGCTGGAAAAAATACCAGAAGAATAAAGACTCTTGTTAAAGGGACCAGCTAGACATTGTTACTGGAATGGAAGAATGAATTTGTGCTTTACTGCTGTAGAAACACTGTATGTCCTCTGCTGGCTTGCACGCTGTAAAGCCTGCTTTTTAAATAAAAATGTAAAAGTACAAGATAATTGGAAGCCTCCAGAAGTGCTTTGCAGAAGTTCCACAGAGTTATTCCCTGTCTCCACATGTGTGTGTATTTTTACATAGTGTACGTAAATATACTGTATGTATATAGGTAATGTGTATATATATGTATGTATGTAAATATAAAGTATATATTTTTACATAGTATGTAAAAATACGTAGTATGAAGGAAGCAAAAACACAGTGCTTTAGCCACAGTACGGTTTCTTCATCACACCTTCTTTCTGTGTTACTACTGAAAATTTAGATTCCTCTTGCATTCCCGTCACTATGAGTCCTATTGCCCTTCTTAATTCTTGAATTTGATTCTTTATCCTCTTACCATTGTTTTAATATTTAACGAAAAATGGAAGGAACAAGTACTTGATATTTGGATGTAAGTTGAACTAAAAAGGAAGATGCTGTCTTTGAAAATAAAGTATAATTAGGAAAATTCCATGCACTCGCTGAGTATTTTTAATGTGATTTTCCAATTGTTTTTCCAGATAAATCAGCAGGCATGGATTCTGCTGTAAATCCAGCAACTGCCCAAGAGCTTTTACAGTATCTTGAATCTCGCACCATCTCTTCCTCAGATGTGACTCTTCTGCATCAGCTGAAATCCCTTGTATTGCTACAGGATATTGAGAGATTAAAGGATGCTTTGAAACAATTCCAGGAACAATCCCTGATGCCTCCTGGTAGGTACCATTCACTCAGTTCATTCACTGATGTTCCTTTTGTGTGGATTAAAATCCAGATTTGTCACAGGGAATTTTTATGAGGAAGCCATATATAATTATATAGTGCTAAATGTATGCTTATACAAGATTTGAAAGCAAAATTCCCACAAAAAAATATAGTGATTTCCCCTGATTCTTGTTTGGTTACAATCAATACAGAAACTTTTCATACTTTGCAGCAACTGTAAGGTAAAAGGTGATTTGTAAAAACAGTATTTTTAAGATCTTAACTGTTTTAGGATTTAATCATGTTTAAAGCATATTTTTAATACATTCTCTTTATAGACTTTTTAAATCACAGGAATTAACTTGTTTATCTTGAAGATTTCACTCATCCAGTTAAGGATTAAGAATCAGTAAGCCCCATTATTTCATTTTTTATTGGTCACCTGTGTGGCTTCTTTAACACGTAAATTTTGAATGCCAAAGTTTGATTTACAGCTTTGTTCTTGTTTAAATACAAACATCTGGTTTAAGTTTCTGAAAAATAATGTTGACTATGTAAAAACACAAAGTCAGTCTTTATAATAAATGATATTATAAACTAATTAGTAAAAAGAAAAATTATGATAGTAATTTTTCATCCCTTAGGCACAAGTCTGGTATCATTCATGCTCTTTTTGTTCTCTATTATAACACCTGTATTTTTAGTAAAATCTCTTCTTGGACAGTTAATAATTCCTTAAGCAAATGTGGCATCAAGCATGTAGGCCACTGAAGGTACAAAAATTCATTTTTCAAGCAGTCTTCCCTTAATCAGTCACTGTTACTTGTCATTAGTATGTTTGTTGCAGCGTCAGCCAAATCTACAAGACATACTGAATTTTCTTGCCTCCCAAAGAATTTCATCAGAGTTGAGAGCACTTTGCTATGGCACTAGAAAATCTCAACCATTTTAGTTAGTGCTCTATGTCTTTTGAAGGGTGACAACTGAGCTGGTAGTGGTGCAGTAACAAAGCAAGTAAGATCATAGCCATCAAAGGCTTAGCAATAGCATTCAAAGAAGAGACTATAGCTTGTAACATCATTAAATAATTCACAGCATCATAGTGGTTAAAGATCTCTGTCAAGGCTGGAGCCTACTGCATGCTGTGTGTTGTAAAAACAGAGAATTCCTGCCTGTGGAGTTAACAGCTGGTACAATTTGAAAAGGACACTCTTACAGAAGTACGTATGTATTCTTTAAAGTGTACACAGAATATGACAGCCCATAAGGTTCTCTTAGATTTAAAGTATCCACGTATACATGGAACAGAATCCTTCTCTGCGTTCAATAACTAATTTCAAACCTAGATTCTGTGATCTTAATTATGATCAAATAGCCTCATTGGGTGTAATACACATTTGCAAACTAAGTAGGACTCAGCAGGA
>NW_010412453.1:7987-19083 GCF_000710305.1 Buceros rhinoceros silvestris
GAATAGTGGTAATGATACCAACCCTTTGTTAAATGACCTAGTTCAGCTTCTGTTTGATTAAATTAAAATGGAACTGTTGGAGTGACCACATTCAGGATATTCTTTACAGGCCTTATCTACATTCTACTCCATACAGTAGGAATTCTGTTGGGTTTTGCAGCCTTGAGGCAAGCTGCTTTGTTTACTTTTATATAGCAGAAATGTCAAAACCAATGAGAGAAAACAGAAGCAAATTGGAAACAAATCCATGCAACTACTCTAATTTTCAAATGTATGTGTCACTTGAAAAAGCAGAAAACAATTTTCTGAGTGATTTTTAAAATTCATTTATATTTCTGCAGATACAGCCTGAAATTGTTTACCCTTTCAGCTGAGTTTTTTCCCTAGCAACTGTTGTCACTCCGGACTCAATTCTAATCTTATTCCAAGTTCACAGCGTTATAACCGTACTCATTGATTTGATATTCATGAGGAACAACAACACAAGAAAGAGGAAAATACATTGTTATAAATTATTAAAGGGTAATTAAACACCTGCTAGATAATAATTTGCCTCAACAGAGTTTAACAATATTTGTAATTCAGGAATTTCAGTGAATAAGAATATAGTGCTCTGAAATTTTAACTTGAATTAGGCTTTTAATTGTACTTTTTTTTGTACTTTTAACTCAAAAAGTACGTCATCTTGCCAGTTTTTTTAGATTTCATTCCCAATGAACAGGTGATAAGAGTTTTTACAAAAGCTTGTCTCAGCAAATTCAGGTTCTTGTTATAGAAATACAGGTTAAAGCTGCTTATGAAGATTAAAATGTACAGTACATCGTAGTAATCTCTTTTTTTTTTACAAGTTTGTCTGATTATCTTGCCTTTGTTCTCTTTATTTTTAGTGGGACATGATGTACTAAAAGCAAAGGTTGTTCCTTATTAACATGATGAAAACAATTTTTCTTAATTTCAGCAAAGTGTATTTTTTTTACAAAATAAACTTATTTTCAGTTCAAGAAGCAGTATGTTAACCCTTTTTCCCATTGTTATGATTCTACTTGAGATGCCAGCATCAAAGGAATAATAGTGGGTGCTGTGTTTTGATCAGTTTTGTCTTTAATTCAGAGAAGGAAACAGTAGGAAAAAAGAAGTGATCCATCTCTTTCATATAAGTGCACATTCTCCTTTAGTAAACTTTACAAAGTGAATGTACCATTAAGTATCTTTTATTTCCTCATATATATATGTGTTATGGTTTAATCTAACTTTCCACTGAAGTTATCAAATCCCACTTGGCAAGTTTATGCCTGCTGATGATAGGTTTGTTTTTTAGTAACTTTTTACAGATTCTGTAGATTAAAGCTACGGACTGCCTAAGGATTGCAGACCACTGTTTCAAGACCATGTTTTGGTATTTCCTTCACACTTATTAGCATGTTTATTTAGGTTGGGAATCATGGTTCAAACAGAAGAAAAGAAACAATGAAGAAAAAAGTTTCTGTTTTATCTTAAGCTCTTAGATCACAGTATTTGCAGTCCTACCAAAGAAGGGTCTGACAAGGTTGGTAGTAGGGTCTGAAAAATTTTGCAGGAAGAGGAAATTCATAAGGAGATTGAAACAGAAAAATTATCGGCATTAAGATATTATCTTTAACCCTTCGTTTAAATGAGAAAACGTACTTGAACAAGAAAATGTAGTTAAAAAATACTGGTTGTTGTGTCTAGTTGTCATCCCTCCATCAAGTTACTGTGTACTTTGTGCTTCAAGTTACTCCATCAAGTTACCTTTAACTTTGTACTTCAGCAATCATACAAAGTTGAGGTTGGTCAAGAACTTCTGTTCGAACATTGGTATTTAAAGTGTCATTGTTCTCAGACTCTACAAATAACAAAATGTCCTATTACTATTTCCATTTATTTGGTAGCTTCTAACGAAAAGTACTTACATCTGTGTAAAGTCTTCTATAAATACAGGGAAGATAATGTTTAGAAGTCAAACAGACACACATTTCTCATGATGAGGGTTTGGCTGATCTCTATAAGGAAATCAGTGGCTGTTTGTAAGGAGAAGCCAGACACTTTCATGATTCTGCACAGTGCAGTAGGCAAAGGGGAAGAGCTGTGACTGGAAGTAATAGTCCATTTGTTGTGTGGAAACTGTAGCTTTGAAATGAGGGCTACTTAATCTCCATTTCACACAAATTATTAAAGCATAGGTGATCGCCTAATTAAAAAAAAAAAAGTCATTATCTCCGAAGCTATGAACTCATTCAGCTTCTACTCATCAACTTCATTCCATTATCTATTAACCCTGTCCCTTTGTTGGTTACTATCAAGGCTCAAATATACTCTTCCCTTGTTGCCTAGGAAATTATCACTCATAGAAGAGCTAGAACCTTCTTTTAACTGCCTTTTTTTGGAGATTTGTCCTTTATATGTGTCTCCATTGCGGGGGGAAGTGGAGGGTATATTTGGCAGACCAGAAGTAGTGCAGTCATTGTGTGCCAACGATGCACAGTTTGGATGCAGAGGCCCTAAAATTATTAAGTTTAACCTTTTTTTTTCCCTGTTGAATGATCATTCGGAGAAAAGGAAATGAAATGTGAAAGCTATATTAGCACAACGTTATAGAATCATCTTAAATGTGATATTATGTGATAAGTACTGTAAAATGTCCTGTCGTTAAAAATAAATAAAGTCACATTGTTAATCTCTGAATTAAGACAGAAGCCATGACATTTAGAGGCTTTAATGCAGCTGTCTCTGCAAGTCAACTCATTCTCAACTGGGGCTTCTAAGTGGTACTGTAAGTTAAATAATAATGTGTGAAATTACTCTCCGAACAGAAAGGATTGGAGAAGATTGCCTGCGCTCCTTTAGCCTTACCCGTGTAATCATGTCATTTCAATCTCCACTTTTCCCAAATTGTTGTCATAACAAATAGGATATCTGAAAATATATAACCAAAAGTGTTTCTCATACAAATAACTGAGCTCCTAAAAGAAAATGCACCTGTTTATCTAGAAATTGATATGATTAGTCGTCAGGCTCCAATATCTGCATTGGTGTTACTGAAATGCTAACAGACATTCACACAAGTCTTTTTCTTAAATGCTCAGAAATGTCATAGAGGTATTTCAGGATGAATGTGTTTTCTTTGTTTCAGATTATACCAAGATAGTCACGTCTCTGTTTCACTACTGGATTACAGATATCCTTCCTGTGAAGAACAGGAGATAAATCCTTGCCTATGTCCATATGCGCAGGGTTAAAATTTAATGTACAAACTGTTACCCAAGTAGCAATTGTTCAGGAAGGACAGTGTCAATACACATTCTACACCTTCAGGTAAATGAATTCTTCTTCTGTGTTACAAACTCCAGAAGGGAATAAACAGGGTATAACTCCATGTGATTTTTGTGTTTGGTTGGTCAAGAATATCCATAATGTGTGGCCTGAGTCTTCAGCTGGATTACTGTGTACATTTCACTTTAGGATAGGGGACTTACCTGGAGTGATAAAGTCTGTATCAAGTATTTTGTTTAAGTATAATATTTTATTGTTTGCTTATAAATTGATCGTTCCTTTCTGGAAGTTTTGTTTCTTGACTTTTTGTGTTTTTCTGATATATCTATTCACCTGAGAAACAGAAATATATTTTTATATTTAAATCTAAGCAACAATATGTCTGAGGAATGTATTTTTGCTAAATAAACTGCTAAATTATGGAAATAGATACACTTCTATGTGTGAGTCATGTAGATACTGTTCGGAGTTATCCCGAAACTTGGATGGCATTTTCAGAACTATTTCATGGCCCAGCCTGTTACAATCCGACGGGCTTCACTGACTGCAGAATTACGGGACTGCGTTCTCTCACTGATTACTGTGTAGTCTTTCTGCAACTGAATTTATCCATGAATACATGATACAATAAATAATGTCTATGGTTGTAAAATGTTTTGGAATCCTGGAGAAAAAAAAAAGTTTTGTAAGTGAGAGGCTCTTCTCTCAGCTGAGTCATTCACCTGAGAGGTGATACAGAGCAAACCATTTTGCATACCTCAGTCTGTTAGCTTCCTTATTAGAGGATAGGGGCAACATATTTATCTCCTCCAATGTGTGCTTAGAGATATATTACTGACAAGACTATATAAACATTGTGTGGGGATTTTGCTTTGTTTTTTATTATATTGCCTGATCCATAGTATTGTTTTTATTTGCTAAATCACTAAAAACTATAGTTTTTAGTGATGCTTAGAAAATGTGTTAAACTAAGTCATACCTCTTCCTCATTAATTAAAGAAGTTAAAAGTTCAGTAATATGCCAAAGGATTGAGGGTGCAGAAAAAATGGTGTTATGGCTAAGGTAGCTGTGTGCAGCTCTGGAATATGAGTTAGGTCTGTGTCTGCTAGGAACGATATTTAAACCAGACTTTGTGGAGGGGAAACTGATAGAGTTCCCTGTTTTAGTGCTCCTGACTTGCTAATGCATAGGCACAGAATTGTAGCTGTGGCTTGTCACCGAGATGCAGTGTGCTTCAGTCCTACATCTGGAGAATGAAGAAAATATCACTTGAATGTGTAGTGTCTACATAGCCTATTGACAGACCCCACAGGAAATTAATCACTTCATCCTCAGATTAAGGTTTGAATGTTGTGCAGTAAATGAGGCCTAGGAACTGCACAAAAGGGATATGCAGCCACTCATTAGGTAAGCCTCATCTGTCCTATAGGCTGAATATGAAAAAATAAATGAGATAATGTAATTAAAGGGAGTATTTTGAAACACAAGTACAAAACAGGTGAAATTAGGTCTGTACAAATAACTGTAGTGCCTGTATTTCCTGATACTTGAGTGACTGCGCTGAGGGATGTTGTAAGGGCGCTGCCTTAAACGGATCCCAAGACCTGGGGGTTCCTCCTCCTTGTCCCCTGGATCCCAGGCTGGTGCACCTGGAGACCTGGATGTTTCTTCATCCCATGCTGATGGAGAAAGCTACAGCTTTCATGATTTCCAGTTCAGCTGGTGGCAAGGCTTAGCACGTATCTCAGGGACACATGTGCACACACACATGTGACTGACTAGACAGGCTGCCACAGACAGGGCACTGCCTTTGACAACACCCATAAGTAACACTTGCAAGACATATAAAACACAAGTACAGTCATCTTTTCTGGTTGATTGAAATTAAAGGACGTGAGTGAAAACACACATGCCCTGCACTTCCTAGATTCACAAGCATACCCCCATTCGCAGATCCCTCAAATACCAGCACATCCCCCACCACCTCTCTCATATCCCTGCGTGGATCCTGAGCCCTCTTACCTGCTCTGTGGGTCTCTGACTCACCAGCTAGTCCAGCCTGACACAGGCTATTACACGGTCACACACTCATCTCACAAGCACTCACACGCTTGTCTCACAGCTTTATTTATTGCTTTAATTTCTGTTCTTTATTATTTCTGTTTCAGTACTTGGCCATTTCTCATAATACTAAATGATTTTTGAAATGGTGCTGAATTTTAAATCGCTGCATACAGAGGAGCAGATTTGGGTGTCTTTGCCAAACAAATATTTTTTATACTATCGGTAGTCTAAACCCAGAATGTGAGTAAAATTTCTCAGGTGGAAATGTACTTTGCTTGAATTGGATAGTAATGGGGGAAAGATTGCTTTTGCTCTCTTTTTCCCTTCACTTTAACCACTCTTAAGAACCTTATATTCTGTGCAGAAATCAGCTGGTCCTAATGAAGCGAGCCTGGGAACAGTTTCAGAAAGTAGATAGTTAGATTCAGTTGTATTTGATGTCTTTGTAAATTATCTGGTATAGGAGCTGAATTTTACACTTTATAAAACCTGCTACTATTACACAAACAGGTAAAAGGTAGAGGATAAAGTAAAACTGGAGAGTTTAGAAAATTGGGCCATATTCAAGCAGATAAATTGTAGATTGTCTCTGTAGATAAATGCAATTGTGTAAGAATCTGTTTGTTTCTGAAATAAATGTGCCAGACAATGTACTGAACTACAACAATGTGTGAGGACACTTAAGAACGATACACAAAAGAACATAGCAGAAAGATCCAGTTTAAAAGCAAAAGAAATGGACATTACTTATCCTATGGTAACATCAATCCGGCAACATACTAAAAATGGCAGAGGGGAAGAATTGTTTGGTTCCATGTTTAATAGCCTAGTTTTCATAGATTTCATGCACGACAATTTTAATACCTGGTCACTTTTCTGTGCTGCTTCTCAAAGAGAAATGGTGCTGAGTCTCCCTACACCTTTTATGGTTTATCTGAGCAGTGGCATAACCAACAAACTGAAAAATTAACCTGAATATCCACCAGTGAACACAGTGTGTTTTACGTTTCACTATACGTGGCTTCTTCAACTAGCAATGAAACATTTCTCACTTTGGATTTTCATGTTAAACTCATAAATGACAAAGGAGATAGCCTTGTATCTTTGCTGCTTCTGCATCGTTCAGACTGATGAATGTAAGTAGCCTGCATGTGGCTTCAAGAGTTACCTTTCTATTTGCAGAATTAAACATTATGCAATAGCAGCACAGAGGGAGAGAAATGAGTCTCTGAGAGGGTGGTGATCCCTGCCCTGGGCTGCATGTACAAGAAAGACCAGTTCTGGGCACCACGCTTGTATGTAAGGCTATGAGTTCAAAACCATTATGTCTCTACATAGGTACATGTTTTATTCTCAAAACTGCCTGTAAGACCTTACTTCTTCTCTTCTGTGGATGTGTAATCTGGGAACCAGTCTCTAATGTTAGAGATTTTCACTCCTTCATGAGTGGTGCAATATTTAGTAGTACTTTACAATCATGTAGAGTTATAAATTCTTTAAATTCTTTAATGTGTTTTCTGTGACAGCTGGCTTTTCTCCCCTGCACCAGTGCAGGGGAGTGCTGCACAGTAGGCTGAATCTCTGAAATGGCACCTGGAGAAAAAAAAAAAGACATAAAAAAAAAAAGATGAGAATGGCAAAAGGTGGTGAGTAGCAGCATGAAGGAAGAAAATTAGTAAGCTGTCTTTGACCAAAGAAAACAGAATTTCACCTACAGATAACTATATATCATAAAACCAGTCCATAGAAGCAGAGTGGGCTTGTACTTTATGCTACACATTAATATCATAACAAAGAATGGTAGTGAATAGAATCAGCAAACTGTAAGTTTGGAAGGATGTGTCGTATTTAATATTTACGTCAACCTCAGGTTATAGATGTGGAGATTTTGTGATTAATTGCTTCAGCCCTAGATTGCACCTAAGGAGAACTGCATTGCACATGTTTATGCGGCTAATTTAGCTTCCCTGTTAACTACTTTATCCTCTGCATTGCATCTAAGTAAATTTTGTTGAATAGGATAATTATAATGTTTGACTGTTTCACCTTTTTTTTTATTATGTGTTTTTCTTGGATGAAAAAAAAATGTTTCATTTTGAACTACTAGATATATGCTGAACAAAACCATGGGGGAAAGCACTACATGAGAATAAAGGGGAAAAAAGAAATTTACAAATGCTGTATATTTCCTACAGCTAGAGGTCTCCTAAGAAATTATATAATATCTGGTTCTTTGAAAACAGTCTATGTGTACCACAGTCACTCAAAGTCAAATACACAGCTTTAATAAGGGCATCCTTCAAATTGAGTGCTTCACTTTATAGAATTAATAGTCTGTAGTCATTTTAATGAACTGTATACATTTGTAAAATGCATAAGCAAGCTGTAGTTCTTTCACGTTAATTACTGCAATGCTACATCATGTTTTAGGATACATAATATTACCTAAGATTGAAGAGGACTACACAAAAATAGAGATGGAATGAATCGGTAGTTCAATACCTTTTCTTTTGCATCAAGTTTAGGCTGTTGTAGATTGCATCAACTAGAGGCTGCTTTTTTTCACATCCAAGATCTTCTCAGTCCCTCAGTCAGGGCACAGATGATTCCTCCTCCTCTCAGCCTCCTCTCCTTGTACTAGCTTCTATCACCCATTTGCTACATTTTCAGATTAAAATATTTGTGCTTTTTCCCACAATGCCTTCTACAGCACTCTATAGAGCAGTCAATTGTCTTCCTTTCCTTCTTTAAAACTTTCCTTTGCTGTGATGCTGCCCAAAAGCTTGGCACTAGCTAGGTCAGTAGTGTGCTAAGACAGCTGCCTACGGTGCTGACTAACGTTGCCTTATTGTATCTGTGTACTCCCACATCATTCTGTCTGTTTTTTCATCAGTTTTCTCCTTTCTTAAACTAGTGGCAATTTGATGCAGGGTTCGGCCTGCTGCACAGCACCCAACACAGCAAATTTCTATTACATCTGATGTGCCAGTGTGCTAGGGAAATGGAACAGACTTAACTACAATCAAGAAAATGCTAGAACATGTAAGCAAGGCTGCTGACAGGTAGAAACGGCACAGTAATTTTACATTGTACACATGATCAGACTACTCAAACAGGCACCTGGCTCTCCCTAGTAGACACTTTGGAGGCAGTGTTCATCTGCAGCCTGCTGAGGAGGGCTTGAAGGCATGCAGGATGGGGTGCATTTATCCAAACCTCAGATGTCCACAGTGTAGATGTTTCCATCTGAGCTGCCTATCCTAAAGAACGTTTTAATCGCTAGGATGAGACAGATAACTTGGACAATCCAATATAACTGATGGCTTCTATTTCAGGATAAGAACAATTGTACAAACAGAAGAACTTCTGTCTTTACATTGACTGTTATGGGAGCATCTGACAGGTAGGTCAGATGGAAACATCTGCATTGCAGGCATCTGGATCTCATAAAAAAAATGCATTTACTGCAGCTGAGAAAGGGACAGGAAGGTACATGTTGTATGACCAAAATATAGCCTGCTCCTGGTGCTGGTCTGGCACTGGCAAGGTCCTTCAGCTTGGATGGGGCTGTGACACCCTACCCTTGCTGCTTTCGTATCTTGTGTTGAGAAACCATTGCGTGGGAGTGGTAAAAGGGAGAAGAGTAAGGAGCTCTTGTACAGCTGCACTTGGAACTCACCAACACAACCCGAGGGAAGTGCTTCACCTGCCTTTCTTCCTGTTCAATTCATGCGATCACACACAAAGTGGCCTCCACTTCTCAGATAGGCTCAGTGGAAGATTGCTGTGTGATTTATTCCTCCTTCCAGTAACAGTAATGAAGTGGAAGTGAATATAAATGAACAGAGAAGGAGTAACCATTGCTAGGAATATCAAACTGATTACCCATTACCTGTGTGCTGGAGAGTCAATCAATAGCAAATACATTTTTTTTTTTTCAGAATCACAGGAGTAATCACCAAACTCTGTAGACATAATGATAGCTGTTTGATCTGTCTGGCATGTTGGAGCTTAAAATGAAGGTCATGTTCAAATCTGATTGGAATTCAGGGAAAGCATCTTAGCTGATTACCATTACTATAGTGCTGGATTCTATTTACACTGGTAAATGGTTTAAAATACTTGACATGTTATTCAATTAAATCTGTGATTGCTAACTGACAGACCAAAGCACATTGATTTTTCCAGCCACATTAAGCAAAGTACATGGCACAGTGTTTCATTAGCCTGTCTGCTTAACCCTTTCACAATAATTCAATTACCCACTATAAAATTAATGTGTAAAATATTAAATAACTCTAAATGTCTAAATTAGAAGGTGTTGCAAGAATATATTAATCTCAATAATTTCTGACATATATTTATTACTGGATGATTTACAATCTGCTATGGATCACGTTGTTATCCAGATGGTAAAAGCCACTCAGAAGATTTTTTCTCTATTCTCACTCAGTAAATTGATAGATTCATAGGGGCTAGGACTGAAGAGGACATGAGATTATCTTCTCTGACCCCATCTAGATCCCTGGTCATAAATTTTCTGCTTTACTTCAGGTCGAAGACCAGTAACTTGAGTATGACAAAAGCTCAATTTGCGGGTTTTGCTAAAGCAAGTCGTTGACAGAGACAGGCAAGCTTGATTTGAAGACATCAAGAAATGAAGACTTAGCTCCTTCCCTGGTCTTCTTATTACGGTACTCAATCACTGTCATGGTTAGAAGCATTTGAATTTGCATTTGAATTTATCCAGACTTATCTTTCAGCCATTAGTTCTTGGTATGCTTTTCTTCACTACATTAAGTAGTCTCTCTCTAGCCCCTATTTTCTGTCTGAAAGTTTTTGTACACTGATCAAGCTACAATGCAACCTCTTTTTTGCTACCTTAAACATTATCTCTTTAAAATATTTTATTTAAGGCACTTTCTACATCCTTCAGATTGGTTTTGTAGCTCTCTTGTACATTTTCTCAATTTTTTTTTCCCTGCCATTTAAAGAACAAGTGTGCTGGAACTGAACAGAGAACTTTGTTTAAAATCTCAGCAGTGACAAGTTTAATACTCACTACTCTGCGAGCACTGAGTTTTTGGGTCCACTTTTTGCCATGGGATTGCACAGGGAGTCGTGTTGAATTATTTGCCATAGTAGACAAGTATTCTTGAAATTTACTGCTTTCCAAGATTTAGTCCCTGGTTCCACAGGTCTTGTTCTTTCATGTCTGACTCTAGTTGGCCATACTAATGTTAATTTTCTTGGACTATGTCTGTATTAGTAAATGATGGATTGGTTTGTGTGCTTGTACTTCTTTCATTAGTATCAACTATCTGCTAATCTTCGTGTCATCTGCAAATTTTACCAGCAGTGATTCTATGTTTACTTACAGCTCATTAATAAAAATGCTGAACAGTGTTGAATAGTAGTAATCTAGCACTAATCTTTATGGGTTCGAAAGAGAAATAGCATCATTCAGTCACAATCCTCTATTTATACTTTATTTTTAAAATGGAAAATTGAGATCATCTAGTGGCTTTCTAATGTATTTAACATGTACTTTATTATGTTACATACTTTTTTTTGCTTTGATCAGAAAGTCATGCGGCACTAGGTGACTTCACAGGAGTCTAAATAGCACAAGGTGTAATGGTTCTCTGCTGCTGTCAACAAGTATTTCTTCAATTTTTTACAAGAAAAAGCTGTAATTTTTTTAGGTTATGTCACCGGTTTGGTTGAGGTAAAACCAAGG
>NW_010412454.1:0-834 GCF_000710305.1 Buceros rhinoceros silvestris
CAGCCCCGAAGAAGAGCTGGCGAAGTTCAGGTGGACCAAACTCCTTCACCAGGAGCTACGGGAAATGAAGGCCTGGCTGCTTAGAGAACAGGCTCCCCGTGTTTAGGAGAAGCAGATTATATGATGCTGGCATCTGACGGCAGGGACCAGGACGTCTTGACCGGAGGTCCCTCAGCACTGTGCCTCTAAATCCAGCCTGGAAGGGAAACGTCAGACCTGTTTTCACACCTCGCTGGACTCTAAATTAATTACTGGCAATTCAAAACTGAAACAAGCAAACAGTTTTCATTCAACGCATAATGAGAGCTTAGAATTGGCCTACATGGGAGCGCGTGATTAAATGTGGTGATGGGAGGCATCGGGGAGGCACAGGCTTCGGCGGCGTTCACCACGGGGCTGCCCGGTCACACATCCATCATGGCAATCCAGAGCTGTCGGACTTAATGTGCTTTTCAAAGACACTGCACCCAGCGTTTAGGGATCGAGCCGAACTATCGGAGACCATGACAGAGCCTAATGAACGGGGAAGATTTCCCGCTGTCCGTTTTAGTTATTTATTTTTTTACAGCAGGCTCCAGCAGCACTTCTTGCTGATCATTCCTGCGAGAGAAGGGAAAATTGGGTAGGTCTTACAGCAGCTCTCACGTTCCCCCAGTTTTTACTTGTAGGGAAGAGTCAAAGCACAGACAGCATTTTACAGCACCACATTCACCATGTAAACACACCTGCTGTCCGAGCCACGGGGCCAGATTAAAAAAACCACCTCTTAAAAGTTCAGGGGCTGAACAGGACCGAGCAGGACACAAATCTGACAACCTTCAACATGGGATATTT
>NW_010412454.1:979-3086 GCF_000710305.1 Buceros rhinoceros silvestris
AGGCAACTGCCAGCGGTATGTAGGAGTGCAGATCTTCTCTGAAGCTTCAGAGGCTCTGAGATATGAGGTGATGGGTTACACTGGGACGGCCAAGCCATCTGTGCACTCCACTCAACTGCAGGAACCAAGGATTGTCACCTGTGTAGGAATCTGCCCCCAGCCTTCACACCACTCTGCGTCATATCTTCAGGTAAACTGAGATCAGGGTATGTCTGCATGAAATATAATGAAAACTAGGGGTTTTCAGCAACTGATTCACAAGTGGATCAGATACCCTCACCTTTCCTCAACAGCCCTTGAGGGGACGGGGCAGATGGCTGGGGGCAGTAACTCGTTCAGCCATGTAATTTTAATTTGCTGCCACACATTTACAAGGGCTTTCAGAAGATACTGGCCCAACCTGCGCTGTCATAAGTGATAACTGAATTTTAATGCTCACAGCAAGTAATGTAAGAGCTTATAAAGCACTTTTCTTTTTTCTTTTTCTTCTCCCTGAACAATACGATAGCAAATGTGAAAACCACCACAAGGAAGCTCTGCTGCACTGAGATTGTACTGGGTAGACGTCACTGCTGTGGGCCAACTCGGCTTTCCACAAGATGAAGAAAGAAATGAGAAAACAGCTCTTAAGCTTCAAGGTGACAGAATTACAGCTTGCCAGATTCTTTTGAACCTTTCTCATCACCCCATGTCAGCGGGGGACATGGGGCAGGTGGTCGATGGTGGGGGTCGGTCTCCTCTCCCATGTAACAAGTGACAGGATGAGAGGAAATGGCCTCAAGTGGTGCCGGGGCGGGGTTGGGTTGAATATTAGGAAAAATTTCTTTACAGAAATGGTTGTCCAGGCCCAGGCTGCCCAGTACAAGAAGGACACTGAGGTGCTGGTTGTGGTGAGGTGGGCATCAGTCTGTTCTCCCAAGTAACAAGACAAGGGGAGATAGTTTCAAGTTGTGCCGGGGCGGGGTTGGGTTGAATATTAGGAAAAATTTCTTTACAGAAATGGTTGTCCAGGCCCAGGCTGCCCAGGGCAGAGGTGGAGTCCCCATCCCTGGCGGGGTTTTTCACAGCCGTGTCGATGCGTTCCTGGGGGACAGGGATTAGTGGGGACCTGGCAGTGCTGCGAGAACAGTTGGACTTGATGATCTTAAAGGGCTTTTCCAACATAAATGGTTCTATGATTTCATGACCAGGGCACAGTCTCGCACTGGCCAGGCTCTCAGCCAGCCTCTCAGGGTTGTCTAATCTGCTCCAAGAAGCCAGAACCTGGTTTTGTGTCCCCCAAAGTCCTCCTGAATACCCTCTGAAGACTCCTCGGGCAATACTGGGTGCCCCTTGGAGAAGAATGGTTATCCCACCCCAGCGACAACTCCTGACGTCACGTTGTTTGAACCACGCAGCAGAGCCACAAACACTCTTGGGAAACGCAAACAGAACCCGCATCAGATGTAGAAATAGTTTGTTTCTAAAAAAATAGGGAGAACTGAAAACAAAGTATTACCTCACCTCATTCAACCCCAGTATCAACAGCTTCTTCAAATGAGTGTTTCCTAACAGCTGTACCTGAGTTTCATTGACATGTTAATCAACACGTTAAATAATACTCACTCAGAATGACACAATGCTGAAAACTCACCACTGTCATTCTGCAGTTACCCAAACGCAGCCCCATTAACTGTGATGGACTCAACCTTTTGCCAACCCCTTCGACTTCAGCGTGGAGGATGTCCAGGACGCGTAGAAACCTCCTTATCCCTGCGTTAAATGAACGTGGATGCAACTGCTCATGAAAACACTAATACAGATGTGCTTTGGGCGAACCTCTGCTTGGCATGAACCACCACTCACCTCTGCCAACACACCTCAGTCCTGAGCTACAGGTCCTCAACCGTTTGAGCCTCAGGCTGTCCCAACAGCACCAGCTCGGAGCTCAGGCACTGCGTCTTCCCCAGCAGGGCACCGGCACCCAGCCCCAGCACACTGTGCCGATGGGTTTTAAAACCGTAACTTAATAACCCCCTACAAGTAGATGCTGCTCATGGCACTAGAAAACTTATTTTTGCTTAAAATTTCTTTTTTTGGGGGGGGGGGGGGAAATTTTGAACATACA
>NW_010412454.1:3115-14424 GCF_000710305.1 Buceros rhinoceros silvestris
ATTAAAAAACTTTTTTTTGTTAAAATTTTTTTTTTTTGGGGGGGGGGGGGAAATCTTGCAACACGACGTTTTTGAGCCATCTCTGGAATTTTCTTATCATAGGGAACACTCAAACGGCAGCATCATGAACTGGGCTGTAATCAGGCACTTGTACAAATACACGGTCCCTTCTCCTCTCTGCCCTAACCTGAAACCACGATCTTCAAGTCTCTTGGATCCAGGAACCATGTAGCCCTGCGGCCACCACCGACATCCACGTCCTGTCCCATTTCCTGATGCTGGAGATAGGCAAAGCTGCTTGCGAATGCTGGAAACGACACAAATCCTGATGTTTGCCTTCACAGACCTCCTCAGCCGAGGAAAACACAGGGAGTAATAGTGGAGTAAACTCCGAATAAAGAAAGCGAGGGTTTTGCTGTGTTGTGACCTGCGTATCTCGCCCAGAACAGATCTATAAAAGTCACCCAAGAAAAATGGTGCTAATCAATTTACAGCAAAATACACAAAACGTCCCAGAAGGGTCAGCGGAAAGCACGCTTTAGTGGCCAGTTTCCACCTAAATATTCTCACCATCCATTTAAAAACTTGCTACTCCAAGGATACCAGCGTTAGAAGGCAGCAGAAAGGAGATCTGAGCTTCCTCCTGCAGTAAGTTGAGAACATAAACATATTTTAAAGCGCTCTTGCATTTTGTTCTTGCAGCACCTCTCCAAAATCGATTGGAAAAGCAATCACAGTATTCAAGTTTTCTCTGCTTTTTCTATTTTAGAAGAAAAACCTGGACTCTGTCAAGCAGCATGTTTTTCACCATGGCAGTAAACTCACGGCGAGATGCTCCCCTGTCATTACTTCATTACATCAACTTCAACACTTGCTAACCTATTAGAAGAAAAACATTTAAAATAATTTCCTCATCAGAGAGTAAACAACCTCTCTCGTTACCTAAATAGGAGTCCGTGCCAAACAACGCAGGGTGGAAACGCACTTCAAAAGAAAAAAGCCAAGCTGATACCCACGTAAAAATACCAAAAAAGAAGTTTGGGGGAACAGCCCAGGGCTAAAGGCGTGTTGCATCCAAGTGAGGGTGGCTCCAACCAGTCCACCACCAAAGACGTGGAGAAGATCATCTCAAGGGGGTTCAAACCCTCGTGTTTACTTCAGTGACAACCCGCCAATACCAGCACATATTTCTCCTCTTCCTTCCTCCACCGTTCAACAGCTCAGTGCCTTGGGGCTCTAGCTACCTTAAATAAATAAATACGAGAAAACATACAGATACAGGTAGTTTAGACCACTTTGGAAGGCTTTGTGCTGCCGCAGATCTGGCACCACCGTCTGAGCCCTGCCCAAAACTCTTCCTTCCTGATTCAGCTATAAAGGAGCTGCAGAACTGAGCAGCAGATTAACAACAGGTTTTGCTTTCTTGGCTCAATTACAGCAATTTCTTTCTTTCTTTTTTTTTTTTTAAAGGTTATAAAAATGTGTCAGGGTAAGACCAATGTTCAGCAAAACAAAATAAAAGTGTTTTTAAATCTCTTAGAATCATAGAATCACAGACTGGTTTGGGTTGAAGGGACCTTCCAAGCTCCTCCAGCGCAACCCCTGCAGGGAGCAGGGACATCTGCCCCCAGAGCAGGGGGCTCAGAGCCCCAAGGGCCAACCTGACCTGCCATGGGGCCAGCGATGGGGCTGCTGCCACCTCTCGGGACAAACAGTTCCATGTTTCACCCTTGTCTTCAAGGCTCGTTTAATGTTCAAGACCTCTTACTCCCATTGTATCAACCAATCCTCCTTTTCAGAACTTCAGCCAGCTCTTTGCATCTCCCATGCTGTGGTCCTGGTGAATTATTAAGGTCAGTATGAGCAGGAGGACTTGTTCCCCCTTGCTTGAAGCCCAGCTTGATGGAAAGCAGCATTTCCGGCCACTCTTTAGCCCAGCTGTGAAATGCAACAGCAAAGGCAATTAGGAGATGCTCAGCCCGTATTGTTGAGGCCACGATACAGAAACTTTACATATACACAGGTAATTAATTTCAATTAAGTGAGATTTTGCTGGTGTGAGAAACCACACGTGTGTTGCCAAATAATTTTTAAGAACCTAACAGACCAAGGAAGCCCTGACACCCTCCAGCTAGTTGTTGGTTTACACTCAACAGCTGGTAGACCTTGTGTGCTTGAATCCATTTGTCATGGATACTTCTCCCTGATCTAACAGCAGGTTCTTATTTTCCGAGCAGCAGCTGCTTAATCTTAACCTCTTCTCTCTTTTCCTCTCTTTTTTTTGGGTAGTTCAGACTACAGTCTCTGCTTCGCGATGTGGCCATTGCTGGAAGTCCCATTCCCTGTCCTTCCCTGTGGTTAGTGGCAGATGGCTCACAGGAGGGGCTAAAGAGCATCATTTGACGTTGCTTTGAGCCGGGACGTTTCTTAAACACAGCGTGGTCCACTGATTTGAAGAGGCAATGATAATCAGGAAGCCATGGGCTGTTGGTCACTCTTTAACAGCCCTTTCGCCAACTCTTTGAGGAGCCCACCCAACGCCCACAGCTCTGTTGTGGTAGAAACTCAGAATTCTATCTGCAAGAGCAAGAAAATTCATCTTCCTTTTGAAAGTGTGTTCCACAAGCCCTACTGATGTAAGAAATATTATTATTATTATTATTAGCTTTGCCACTCTTGCTTGAGTTCCAATGAAGCACTAGAGATGAAATCCGCATGATGTTCTCGCTGCTCCTACGCACGCTCCTGCAGGTTGTCACTGCCTTTACAAACCAGAAAACAGGGACATCCTGTACACAAATTCTTCAGGAAGAACTAGGAACCACATCAAAGTCCCCACAAACCAAGCAATGTTAAAAGGAGTGAATCTGAATGTCAAAACACTGTTTTTAACCCTAGTCCAAGGTGCAAAATAAATGGTCATTGTTGGCTGCTGCCTGGAACCTGGGAACACGAAAAAGGGCTTTCAACAGAGAAGCAACCACGAGGAGAAGAGCCCTCTTTCAGATGCAGCTTTGTTTCGAGAGGGCCTCTACAACGAGATCACGTTTGCTAAGCTGGGAATGGATTTCTCCAAACATTTCTTCCAAACCTGTGTCCCTACAAGGCTGTAACTGCAGCTATTACGCCTCCGTCACCCCTCGGGAGCTGACACCGCTCCCTGGTGGTCTGCAGACCACACTCTTTGCAAGGCAAACAGCAAAGCCAAAGTGTTTCTACTTAGAGGACAGGAAACAGTCCTCAGTAACTCTAGGAGAACCCAAAACACGTTTAATTTTATTCTCAGATCGATGATCTGCCCAGCACCTAGATGACAGCTCTGACGCACCAGCTCAGGTTCTTCCAGGCAAACGGGCCATCGCCACGATTTTGAAGTGTCTAAATAATACATTTCATTTTGTGGCCAATACAGTGCCATGGAAAGCAACCAAGCAGGAATTAAATAAGAAATGCCATATTAACCCCCAAAAGAGGTTTCTAACTTGTCACCAGCCTGCCTTTAATACAGTTTTTGACACCACCCTTAAATGAGAAAAAATACGGTTAGGCAGAGAAATCTCAGTGCCTTCTGCTAGACGTGCCTTGGAGCTCCCTTGGAGGCTTCGACGTTTGGTTTGCTTCATTTTCAAGCACGTTTTTTAATTGATTGCGACCCCAGAGGCTGTTGAGGCTGACGCAATCCGTGCAAACAGGAGTCGGCTGTGGCTCAGTGACCACATCTCTGCTGTCTTTTAATATTTAGACTGAGCGACTACAGACACTATGTAGAGCTAACGGGAGAGCTCTCCTCTCACCGCTGCTGGAAGAAGTCCAGCGTAACTCCACTGGCTTCAAGGTCAGTGGGATGGGAATCTAAGACACCATCTTCACAAATCCAACGCTTTGCAATTCTCTCGTCTTTACCATTTACAATCAGTATCTAATTAATTAAAGAGATCTCAGCATTGTATCGTTGCTCTCTATTTCCACTCCATGTCGCAGTTTACACACCCACAACGTCCACAAATCTTCTCATTAAAGACCCAATGGTTGGAGTTGCCCAGCGGGTCCTGGGTCAGGCCCATGATGCAGAACCTGGTACCACCCAACACTCTAGTGCAAGGTGACGCAAGGGAGCAGCTTTTACTCTCTGTACAGGGAAGTTCAGCTAAGCACAAAATGACAGCACAGAAGTGGATCATTCGCCAAAAAAATCCCATTCTGGCAGTGCGTGAGTGAAACTATCGTTCTATTTTTTTGGAGTGGGAAGGGTCTCTTTACAGATTAGTAGGAAAAGGGGGAACTTCTCATTTACTGCCTCCTCTCAGTTCTTTCAGATGTAAATTAGAGCGCTATTAACCTTTAAACCACCAGCAAAGTTTAAACACTCCAGCAGAACCCTCCTCTCTGCCAGCGGAGGGGAGGAGAGGAAACCCACCCTGGAGAGGGAACACTGACCGCGGCATCTCTGCGCCTGCTTTGAATTACTTCATTCTCCTGTGACAAGCCCCCTCCTTCCAAATCCCTGCAACCCTCCCACCGAGAGCTGTTTGTCACTGAGGCGGCCCCGACAAAAAAAGAGAGCGAGCTTCTTTACCTTTCCTTTTAACAAGAGATTAATTTCTCTTTTGTTGAGGGGACCAGGTGGCATATTTCAGAACAGGGATAATTAAACATCTGCAAAAGGAAGGGGGCAGAGAAATTACCAGCAGAAGGAGTAATAAAGGCATTTTAGAGCCTGCGTGAGCTGGAAGGTGCTTCATCCCTCCCCCTCGCCGCAGCTACAATTACACTCTGCAGTGGGGGGGAAAAAAGTAATTATAAAAATGAACTTTTCTTCCAAAAATGAGCATGTTATAAAAGGATTATTCCTTTGAACATCTGAGCGCTTCAAAAGGAGGATGAATTAGCGCTGACAACTCAATAAAGTAGCCATCAATTATTTAAAGTGCAATGGCTCTTCTCATACAGCACTTCTGATTAGGAAAACATTTCAAAAATGGGAAATTAGAGTTATTCTTCCTAAATGAAATGGGTCCAGGCTTCAAACGGGGAAACACACACACACACACACACAAAAAAAGTGACTTTCAATGAGCCTGGCAAGAACACAGGGAAGTTTCTTAAATGAAATGGGTCCAGGCTTCAAACGGGGAAACACACACACACACACAAAAAAAGTGACTTTCAATAAGCCTGGCAGGAACACAGGGAAGTTTCTTCTCCTAAAGCCATCTATAAAGTGCATTGCATGAGATCGCGTAACAGCCTGGATTTGGGATTCACAAAGCAAACCAAGAGGGAAGGGAAAAAATATCTGCAACGTGGTGACAGAGAGACACAACCTTCAGCTGATGGGTGCAGAGAGAGTCGGGAGAAAAAGCCCAACCAAGACCCCAAGCTCTAGCACTGGCGTGTTTTGAAAAAGCAAGTAATTAAACTTTCCTAGGGAAAAGAGAGTTAGGAAAGCAGCTCCTGGAGGGCTGTTGGTGAAGGAGCACTGTGGATCTCCTGTAAGTGAAGTTCATCAGGCTTTGCCTTCGAAGGTCCTCACAAATGGATGCTAAGAGCCCCCTGGACACTGTAGCTACGGGCATCCATCAGAGAAACAGCCCCAGCGAAGTCAAAAGACTGATCTACAACTGAAGAAACACCCAGGAAAAAAGGCGGCTGGAGGGCAAGAAGGAAAACTGGGTAACGTGTCGCTTCTGTGGGTGCTGTAGCTGAAACATCACACCTCCTTCTCGGAAGCACCCTTGGGTTATCGAGGCAACCAGCTCTCCCCCTGCGTCCCAGGGAAGCGCTCTCCTGCCACAGATGCTGTACGCTGCGAGGCTGCGAATGAGAAATGTGCAGCTTAAGCTTTCAGCAAGCAGGAGGGTGGCCAAGCTAAATGGCTTCTGCCCTGGACTGACCGAGAAGAGGGGCTGCTCCTGACACCAGCCACGTGGGCTCAGCCACGTGAGGCAAAACGAGGATTTATGAGCGCAATACACTGCTGGAGGAGCCTGTCTGGGCTGTTTTGGTAATTAAAATAATCAATCAAGGCCCGTGAGAGAGGTTGAGGCAGATAGATGTAGTTTACTCCCAACTTCTAGAAAAAAATAAACAACTGCAGAAAGAAAAAAAAATAAACGTAAAATAACGTACAGGGAAGTTTAAGGGGTTTTACCGGTCTAGCGATTACTCAAACTGCCACTGAAAACCAGCCGCCACGCCCAGGGTGAGGGTGACCGCTGCGAGTGCCGCAACAGCAATGCTCCCTTCAAAGGGTTAATGCTGCAAGACACGGATGCTCCTCTGCATCTCCCGCAGCCTCCCCACTCCCGCCGACTCCTGGCCAAGCCAGAAACCGCTGTGTGCATGATGATGGCAGGATTTTAAAATAAAATCCTACCAAAAAGGGTGGGACAGACCGAGGCAGACGGCTTCTTCCACTACCCTAAAACCCCGTTCTAATTCAGGAGCAGAAGAAAAGGGATAAAAGCCCCACCAGCTCAACAGATACTGCATCTATGGAGACAAGATTAATCCAGGGATTAATCCGGGAATTGCGATGCCACAGACAGGACCTGCTAGTGAGATGTCAATCTTCAAAGCCAAGAAGACAGTGACAGCAATTTGTCTTTTCTCTTTTATCTCTCTTGTTTTTTTTTCCCCAGGTCACCTCCAGCATGCAAGAATTGGAGTATGTTTCTCTTTCCACTTTGGCTCGAGTCCCACTTATCAGACTAATGACCACAAAAACCAGAGAGAAAAAATCCGCAGAGACAAAGTCAACCTCTCCTCGCACCCACTCCAGCTCCCAAGGGTGACCTCAGGGTCTTAATGCCCCTTCTGCTCCCTCAGAGCAGCTGATCCCTACGGATTCCTGCAGGCCACGCATCCATCCACCTCTCCCTTGACTGCCTGCTGCTCTCCCCACGCAGGCCAAAAATTGAGGATGCTTTTGACAGCCAGTGACATCAAATAGATCTCAAAAAAGGCAGCTCTTTGAAGATGGGATTGACAGCGTGCTAATGCAGCTCAGTCCCTGTCAGCAGATGTGTCAGAAACCATCACTTCTCTCCAGCTTGTCCACCAAGAAAATCTTGCTGCAGGAAGATCAAAAGAGACAGCAGCCGCTCTGCAGCCTCCAACCTACCCTGAAAACACAAGGTGTGACCCCACTCCAGCCAGGTTCCTCGGCACCACAGGCTCATGAGGTTGTGCTTTTCCAACCTGAAGCTGCTGGTTCCCAAGGACAGGTGGAGCAATGGTCACCGCTTCTGCTCAAACCCAGAGCTCGAGGCTGGAAATCGAGATTTGCTGACCCACATCATCTTCTAAAATAACCCAGCAGACACAACCCTGAGCGGACAGAGGTAATCACGTGAATTCACCCTGAAGTATTAGCTCTTGGACCCTCGGAATGACGTTGGCTGATGTGCTACAAAGACCACAACGACACAGACTGAGAGATAAAGTCGTCTCAGAGAGGCAGCCTTTGAGTAGCAAGTTTTACCAATTAAATTAAACTGTTGAAAAAAGGTTTTCAGATTTACTTATCAAAAGCACGATGTAATTTCTAAGAGATACAAATCTGGGTGATCTTTTTATGAACTGGTCTGCTTTGCTCCTAACGTCTTTTGATTAGACTCATTGATAGGAGTCCTCCACACACACTTCCATCCCTAGTACTGTCAAGACCGTTGTGGCTGGGCTGTCCCGAGGGCGGTATGTTCTAGTAACACCGGAATAATTTAAACCAGAGTTCCGCCCCAGCAAGACACAACCACAGGAGAAGTGTGAAGGTCATAATCTGGTCATGGATTTGATCTCCTGTTTCGCACTGAATGTGCCTTACCCAGATGCAAGAGCTGCACTGTGTGTAGGCGGCGTATTTCCACAAATAAAAATAATACATGACTCAAATGAAGACCCCTGGTCTGTTCTGTATGTCAGACCTGTGACATAATAAGGACCAGCAGGAGAGCAGGAAATTGTGGCTAGGGAAAAGTTTTCCAGTAGGACAGCAGTGCAGAACCATTGCCTGGAGGATCTCCATCTCTGGAGGTTTTCAAGACTCACTGAGACAAAGCCTTGCCTGACCTGATCTGACGTTGGACAGATTTTGGTTCTGGGCCAGAGCTTCAGGCAGATGAGACAAACCTCCAGAGGTCCCTTTCAACTAACATAATTACGATACTATGATACTGGGTATGTAAATATTCAAAAAATGGTTATTAAAGACCTGGAAGTAACAGTAACCATCAATGACAGACTCAAATCCAAGCTGGATTGGTATGGGCCCAAAATTGCAGTCATGTGAGAGGTACTTGTGGAGGTGAACAGAACGACTTGGTTGTCCCAGGTAGGACACTGGTGAAAGACGGGTTGCACCCAACTCTCACTGCTTTCAGTCAAGACTTAGGCTTCTCCTTCTAACTTCCAATGGACCGTATTCCACACGGAGCAGCTGTGATTTCACCAGCTCTCAGACAGTTTTTTGGATGGCAGAGCACATGTTCTAGATAGAAACCACATGGCCAAAACCACCTTGGTGTTGAGCCTTGGGTCATGAGAGATGGGGAATAATAACCTGGATTCAGCACTGAACAAAGGAGGGTCATACCGATTCTGGCCGACTCCAAGAAGAGCCACCCACAGACTCCCGGGATTAATAGGCTCCAGAGACCTCAAACACGAGACCATTCCCTTCGGGTCAAACGTGAGTCACATCTGAGGGCTTTGTGAAACCTGACTTTGCTTTTCCAGATGTGGAAAGGCAGAAAATCATTCTGCCTGCAAGGCGTGCTGCTTCGCTACGTCCGTATGAATGTCAACGCTGTCGCCCACCTCGGTTTTACTGAATGTGCAAGTTAAACGTGAGTTTTAAAATAAGCTGAAGCACTGCCGTAACAGCTTGCCTAGAGCTAGCAATTGCTTTTATATAACTTCGAGCTCCACGATCAGCCTCAGCGAAGTTAAACATCTGCGGATGACTTACACAAGAGCCTTGTAAAAGCTTCCACAAAAGGCAGTAACTGCACTAAATGTTCCCCCCAGAGGAAAAATTATCTAAAGAAATATTGAAAGCAATAGGGAGATTCAGGCTCCCACGGAGAGATCGTTTTCTCTCTCGTTTCAAACTGATAAAGAAGATTGAGTTGGAAATTCCACCACAGGCTCAGTCGGTGGGTCTTAACCTCTTGACATTTTGTCTGTGCAATGGAAACAGATGAAAACATCTGCAAAGCGCTTCATACTGGATTAGACATCATGTCATCGTAGAAAAAATAAAAAAAAGAAAAAAAGAAATACGAGGTCCAGTGCCACAGGTGCTGCCTCAAAAGTCACACTTGTCCTTGAATGGGAGAACCCCAACTGCTCAGCCATGGCTGCGCCTCAACGGCGCGTGCTGGGTGGAAGCCAGTCTGAGGAGACAACTGATTTGTTTACACCAATAAACAAAAACATCCCCTCCCTCTCAAAGCCCGCACCCATCACGGGTGAGCCAGTCAAGCCACCGTTCTTCCTCTTAATAACCAGTGATTTGATGGGAAAACAACATGCCAAAGCCACCAGCGATGCCTCCTTGGAAAGTCTCAAGGGAGCGCGCGGTGCAGTGGGACGGGACAATGAGCTCCCTCGAGTCATTATCCTGCAAACAGCTGCACGCTCTGACTTCCGCGGGTTGTTGTCGGATTTTTAGCTGCTGGAGCTTGGCCAGAAAATTCCCACGCCCATCACCTAGACAATACTGCTGTAAGAAACAACGGTCGCCCTGACGCTGCGGAGGAAAAATCCCACTCTGCTGCTGTCGAGTGGAACGATCGCAGCAACGTCCACTTTTTTTGTTGGACGGAGACAGGGTGACACATTTTTAAGGCCACTCTTAGTAGTGACCACCTCGCTGGGAAGATTTATCACCTCGACATGAATGGTACAAGAATAGGCTGCAAGAAGCTGTCGAGCTGCTTGTAGCCTAATTTAATATTGATTTACACAATTACAGCCTGACATTTAACGTCGAATAATTTTGAGACAGAGTAGTTTCCTGGTTATTCAGTCCCTCTTAAAGCAAGAGGATTTACAGTATTTTACACGTAAGGATGGAAGAATGGAGGAAGAGACCATCCTCCCAGTCAAATCTAGTATTTACAAAGGGCGGCTACAAGATTTTTTTTTTCACACATAATCTTCACAGAAATGAAGGATTCATCTGTGAGGACACGGTGCTAGAAAACCTCTTATCTACCAGCTAATTCAGTTCAAACACGTGCTGATTGTTATCAAAAAGCTGCTACTATCAGCGTGTGCGGTGGGAACTGATAAATCCCCGAGGCGTGCTCAAATCGGCACGACGGCTCCTGCCGCGGAAGCTTCAGGAAGATCTTCAGGATAGAGAGGAGGGGGTGGTTGAACCACGGGACTCTCCACGGGTGACATGAGACAGGACAAAGCGACGCAGCGCTGGGAGGGGGGTGCTCCGCCACTGTTCCGCACTGCGGTTCCATTGTACCCACGAGGTGAGGAGGGCAAAGACTTCAGGCTCCAGCATAGTAATGCAGAAATAGCTTTTTTTTTTTTCTTTTAATGTAAAATCAATAATATTATTTTAGGGAGCTATTTGGATGACTTGGTTCAAAGAGGCAGCAATTTTTCTTCTCTTTCACAAAATTACCCTTCTATAATGTCGGGAGCTGGCAGACCTTCTGACCACGTGCATTTTGACCAAGAATAATTCCAGTTCAAAATGATTTCCATCCATCATGAGAAACAAATTATAGGAACTGGACAGGAAAATTCCAAGCCACTCCGACTCTTCAACCCCAAACAAACTTTGAGGAAATGTATTATTATTATAGAACACATTTTCACGATACAAATGAAGCCACAATCCACAAAAATACGTTCTGGCATTAAGATTC
The DNA here is from genome assembly GCF_000710305.1 of Buceros rhinoceros silvestris. Taxonomy (NCBI): domain Eukaryota; kingdom Metazoa; phylum Chordata; class Aves; order Bucerotiformes; family Bucerotidae; genus Buceros; species Buceros rhinoceros. The sequence goes on from NW_010412454.1 coordinate 14,008, forward strand.
TAAACCAAATTTGTAAGGTTAACGGCCTCCTGCTCCAAAGCTTGCGTGTTAATATTACTGTAACGTATTTCCAGCTCTCAGTAAGGTCAGACGCCTGCGCAGGCTGAGCCTGGGCTTTAACGCTCGAAGGAGAAAACAAAAGAAAGGCAAATAATACAAAACACCACCCAGAATATACCTATTTATTTCTAGATCTCTCAAAATGAGCTTCCGATAACACCTTCAACGGGCTCCTCAGACTGTGAATAACTAGAATTCTGCTTTCTGTTGTAACTCATGGTTTCAAACTGCAGATACTTTTCCTGTGTGGAAGCGAAAACTGCCCTAGAACTTCTTCTTTCCAATGCTATTCTGTAAATCCAGTCTCAGAAGACTTCTTCCTGTGCCATAAAGTTGGCATGTTTCCTTTTCCCTCGG
>NW_010412455.1:0-7520 GCF_000710305.1 Buceros rhinoceros silvestris
CGCAGCGGGAAGGAGAGGGTGGGGATCCTGCCCTGCGTGCGGGCTGTTCTGCAGCGAGTTGCCCCTCTCTGGGTCCAGCTGCAAGGGCAGGGCTTGTTCCTCGGGAGTTGCGTGTGAGGTGGGGAAGGGGGTGGGTGATGGGTCCTTCGCTTTCCCTTTCATTTGCGGCTGAAGGAGGGACGGTGAATAAGGTGGGGAGTAAAATACTCGGAGGACACGTCGCCATCCTGGAGATCTTGACAGGCCTAGTGTAGTGGTATGCTCTGCATGAGACTAAATTGAAACTAAACATAAAGCTACATAATAGTGGGGGAGGAAACCTATTCTCTCTTGCGTTTTAGAGGTCGGCTGAATTGTTTTAAGAGCTATCAAAATGTTCTGAACAATAGGGCCATGAAAAGCTATTCTCAGCATTTTCGATTTTTTTCTTAATCTTATGCCTCTTTGAGAGCCTGGGGATTGAAAAGAGGATGAACAGCTCATTAAGCATCTGAAATTAATCAGTTTCTTCCATGTAACGTGCAGACCAAGTCAAAAGCATGGCATCTTGTTTTTTCCAGTTTGGTAGTGACTGGCTTTTGAGAGTTGCAGGCAGGCTAGGTTGAATGTGTGTGTTGTTATTCTGTAATAAGAGATGTCAGGTAAAAGGTAGATGTTGGCTGAAGTGCGATGGCTAGAGACAATGACAGTACAGTCATCATTACTTACATTTCCTGTATGATGAACCAGTTTATCTGAAAGCAATTGGTACTATACATAATTCATATGATCTTATGAGATTATTATTATCTTTAATTGGAAGGCTATGATTTTTTTGCAGTGACTGTTGATTCGCTTATTTAACCTACTGTCTCATTATGTTTCAGTATAAACTGGCTCACACGTGACAAGCATTTTGGTAGTTGTGCATATCAGTGTCTTGAATGCTGCAGTAAAGATGCCACACTAGTTCTGCCAAACCTGGAAGAGAATAATAAAAAACTTGTTTCGTAGGAGTGCCTAGTGAGTGCCTAATAAATAAAGTGCTTTTTAAAACATTCTGCTTTTTAAAACATTCACGATAGTCCGGTATAAACAAATTTAAAGTAGATGATGGTTGGATTCTCAGCATTGTATGGTCTGCCTGTGTTCATCAAATGTGAAGAAGTTTATTAGGAATTACTAGGTGCGTTCATGGTAAGAAACACTGTCATTTGCTGTGAAATATAAAAGTGGTGGAATGTTCCTGGTTTTATGATAATTTTTTCTTTCTTTGTATTTGATTATGCACTTAATCACATTCATTGTAGAAGAGTGTTAGCTGTTTTAATCTCTTCAGTAGGCTGGTTTTTGTTACTAGTGTTATTTTGATACATGTGTATTAGCTTTCATTTAAAATAGGCACTGATTGAATGCTTACACGATGGTGAATTATGGTGTTAAAATGTGAGGTTGTTGGTATTGGCTAGGACTCTTGGTATTTCGTATACCGACTCAAACATAACAAAATTTGTGTGGTGATCTGTTAAAATACTTAAGACTCTTTTCTTTCATAAATAAAACTGGTTGACAAATACCATCCAGCAGTATATAAGTTTCTCTTCTAGAGTGATGAGAATATCCAGCATCTGACAAGTTACTTGGTAGGATTAACCGGAGTACGTACCTAATAACATGCTCAAACTTTGTTGTCCTGGCATTTCAGCATGGAGCTGCTCTGCCTGCGGAGGGTAGTTACAGAGAATAATGGAAGTTCCTACATACCAGAAGTACCTTTGTATTTGTAGTGCCCAAGGCTGCAAAACGGGCCTTGTTTTTTAACATGTGATGGAGTTCTCATGCCCAAATCCACAGAAGTAAGAAAATATCCCTCATATCTATCCATTTGAAGCCATCCATCTAAGGAGCTTTCACAGCATTTTCCTTAGCAGATTTTTATACAAGTAATTCCTTTACGTAACTTCCATACCTATCAGTTTAAAGGCTTGGTTCAGGTTAAACAGTTGTGTACTCGCATTTGTGTAGATGAATGAAAATGCCTTATCAAGGTGTTGTTTGTTGTGGTTTGGTTTTTTTCTTTTTCACATGTTCCAAACTTACTGAATACAAAGTTTGCTTAGCATACAAAAATAGGGGTGGGGTGGAGGTGTGAATCTTACTGGGTATTTTCCTGGGCATTTTCACCAAAACTAAGGGTAAAAAGAAATAGCCCTTGAAGTAAGTGTTCAGAATTGTCTGGAAGGTGATTTGTCAACCCCCTTGAATTTGCAGTGTGTTTGTAGGGTACTGGATGTAGTATTCCTCTTTTGTGTGGTACTCTTTTTACCATCCTGAGGGCTAATGTTATACAGGAGATTTAAGGAACTGGAGGCGGAGTGTGACCTGAGGCTTGGAGCATGAGTGGAGTCTGTAGCACTGAAATCTGCTTTGAAATCCTTGTAAGGTGCTATGCTCAGCACATAAATGTGAAAGAACAGGCCAAAAACATTCTGTAATGGCTGCGTCAAACTGTAGTACTGCTTGTCTTCAGGTTAATAACATCTTTTCTCATTTTTTGTGTTCGTATGCTGCCATGTTGTGAGCTTACTGAACAGTTTCAGTATCATCTGAAACCTGAAAAGATTATGATTTCCATATACACTTATAGGAGGTGTTACTGACTTTTTTAATACATAAAAATCATCTGGTTGTGCTCTACCAAGTTTTCAGTCCTGCATGATTTTTTTTAATCACAAGCTGTTAAAAAGTAGGTGGTATGACTGTAGTAGGGTTTATTTTTAAGTTATTAGATATATTGATGTGGCTATTGAATGAATTATGTTTGCAGTTTTTTTCTGGTACTTGATGGCATTCCTCTCAGGTAGCGGGATCTCTGTCACCTGGTTATTTTTGTACATGGTATCTGAGTGTCTAGAATGATTTCTGGGGAGGGGGGAGGGGTGTTGTAAGGGTTTCTAAACTTTGAAATTCCCTGATAACTACTGCTTCTGTAGCTTGGGCATCTATAAAAATGGATTTGAGTATTTTTCTTGACAACCTGTTTCTGCTTTGGGTTCTAAAGGAGTTTTGCAAGGGGTAGTAATTAATGTTTTGTCAGTGGTATAGATCTGAACAATTACAAGCTGTAAATGGTCAGTTGAAATAAATAGATGTTTGGTAGTTCTTGCCTGTTTTTGTCTTGCCTTCTTTTGCTCTCAATATGGAAAACAGTAGGCAAGAAAAGTAGTCATAGCAAGTAACCAGTGTAGTGGGTTGATTTTCTCACTGTGTGTCATCTAGAAGTCACGTGCTCTAAAGAGTACTAACTCACATAGTTATTGGTTGCAGTCTTTATGTCTTTATTAATGCTGTAGAGTCTAGAAAAACAAGTGAAGAATTAAGATTAAAGGGGTTTAAATTATTTCATGGTTATTTGAATGCACTAGAATGCTACAGCAAACAGGTATATTTCAATTTAAAACAAAAATAACTTAATTTTATGCGATACTTTTCCAAAGGAAAATATAATCAAATGGCTAACAGTATTCTGAGCTACCTGTATTTTGGCCTTGCTGCTTTCTTGTAGTGCCATTAGGGAGAGATTAACTGTTGACACTGATCCCTTTTTTACTTGTGAAGTGTACAGGGGGAAGAGCCTTGCCTGAGAGCCAACACACTGGCTGTGCATGAACTGTTTTATGCTGTAAGGATGGAAGATCTGGTATTTTAAAAATAACTGGATCCATTCCTGTGTTCAAAATACTCAACCAAAATTAATTTAATAAGGAAGAATTTTAGTATGTAATTATCATGGTACGTAATAGTAATGGTAGTGGGATATGCAGGGGCTTTTTGCTTCATGTGGTACACTTTCACGTGTTTGTAAGAACATGTATCTAAAATTTGGTATTTATTAGATCAAGTTGTGCAACTAAAATAAAAATAAATCTGTTGATTTAAGGGTATCATAATAGTCAAACAGGACACAAAGTCAGGACAGGCAGATATGAATACAAGATTGGAAGATCCTAACTGGAAGAAGCTAAATTATATTTTGAGAGGTTTGGGAAAAGGAGCAACATGAGCAAATAATGTCTCCTAAGACGTTGAAAATATTTTTTTTCTAAGACCTGTGTTCAAGTTCTGTTTACAATGAGAAATAAAATAACATTTTTTTCAACTGTTATGTTAGTGAATAAATAATGCTAAGAATTCTTTCTCATTATTGCATGGAATTTAGTTTGTAAGGGAGTCTGTTAGTGGGTGGGGCGATTTTGGGTTCTGCTGAAGTGTTAGAAGCACTTTACAGAAAAGAGGATTCTTGAGGACTTGTGTTGAGTTTACAAAAGGGAAAGTTAGGAAGGAGAAGGAAAGCTTAGTGTCTGGACTAGGTGTGAGGCAAACTGGGATACTCAAGTGCCTGATGTATGTGCTAACTGGTATGAAACATGAAGGTGGCTAAAGGCTACTGCTTGATTTAAAATGTGGCTGTTTTACTATAAGGGAGAAAGAGCAAGAAGACATTTGAAAGTAGTCGGTGTGCTTACATACTTATGTGCAACATACTTATTGAAGCCATATTCTGCTTTAGGAGAATAGGCTCTAAATTGCCTTGCTTGTGTCCTAGATGCTAGAAGTGCTGTATCCTCACAAAGCGTGCACAATTCAAGTAAATAATCAGTTGAAGTAGGACAAAGTTAGAGATTGTTCTTTGGTTTGTGGTTTTGTTTTTGAGGTTTTTTAGCAGAAGTGCAGAAGCAGATTTTTCTCTCAGTGAAAGCTTAGCTACTGTCACTTAGGTATATTTCCTGTGGCCTCACTTGGAATTTTGTTGTGGGAGCTGGGAGGAAAGAGAATACAGAAAATTATGTCAGTCTTTCATGCAGCATGCCTATCTGCAAAAAGATCTAATATCTACTGTTAAGTGTGTAAAAGCAGAAATCTTAGGCTCGGAAGTGATACCAGCAGAGTCTAATGGTTTCCCTGTCCATATGAATAAATACTGTGGGGTTTTGTAAATGAGTTTGAAAGAAGAGTAGGTAAACTTAAGAAATACAGTGTTTATACTTGTTCTTCATAAAGTTCTCTGTGAATATTGATCTACTAGGACTTGGTTTAGTCCTGGAAATAGCAATTTATCATCATTGATAGTTACCCAAAGTGATCTGGAATTCCTCCTGGTCAAAACAATCTATTTTCTACAGTTGGAAGGCTTTATTTTTGCTTCTCGAAGTACAATTGTTAACTATATAAGGTATTAATGATTTGTATGGCTGTACTTTTATTTAAGGAAATTGCATTTGATATATGTGGTAGGAGTGAATCGATGAAGTATACCTGCAAAGAACTTGATGTGGTGTTTGAGTTTTCCCAGTTTGCTCAACTTCTTAGCATTCTTCAGTGGTGCTGACTTTGGAATATTGCTTAGCAATAGCAAAATCATGGAAGAAAATATTTCTTGTCTTTTATATTTTGCCAGTAATGCAGAAATCTGAATCTTCTGTGTTTATATTTCAATCTTGATAATAAGATATGAGACTGAATTCTTGCCAGAAGAAACATAGGTCCGTTTTAATGTCCTAATTTAAGCCTTAATGGAAAGCTTAGGTATTGAAGAAGATAACTGGTTCGTTTGTCACAGATTTTGTCTGTAGTTGACATATTAACAGTGATGATGGAGTTCAGTAAATGCTTGGACAATTCATATGTAATACTTGTTGCATTAGTGAATTAGATTTTTCGCACTTGGTTTGTAAATCTAATACTACCCACTGTCTTTTCATAAACAGGTTGTTGCTGGCAGAAGCACTGCTGGGATCTGAATCCTGGAACTTGCTTTCAAAAGGTTGAAACAAAGGACTTCTTTCTAACTTGGGCATGGCTAATCGAGGAGCAACAAGACCCAATGGGCCAAATGCTGGAAATAAAATTTGCCAGTTCAAACTAGTACTTTTAGGAGAGTCTGCAGTGGGCAAATCAAGTTTGGTGCTTCGCTTTGTGAAAGGACAGTTTCATGAGTTTCAAGAAAGTACTATTGGAGGTGAGAAAAATACCTTGTTAATTTGTTTCATGTTGAGTTTAAATTGTCCTTGCCCTTGACAACCTTCGATGTAATGGCACTTCTATAATGGGTCACAGAGTATGGATCAAATTTGAGCCCTGTGATGGTAATTGAGAACTACCACTTCCTAAGCTAAAAGCTGTAGTTGGCACGAGGCTGTAGCAAACATCCGTGGCAAGTGGTGAAACCGTGTGCTTGAACTGCACGGTTGTGAAAACTGGGCTTGAAGTTACATTTTGTCTGGTGGTGGATGTATGGCTATTTTAATTGTGCTGTATGCTTAATGCATGAAATAACTACTTAGTAAGAATTAAGAACTTAGTTTCTATGAAAACCCAAGTGCTGTATCTTCCAGAAAGGTTGTGTTGTCATTTATGCATCCTGGCTTTGCTTTTGATTTGGGAGAGCTTGGTACATTTCTGCATATACCTTTCTTTGTTAGAAATCACAGAATTTAATGTGCTGTTTTTACATTTTGTCACTTCAAACAAAACAGGTGCTGTCTATTAGAATTTGAAAAAAAAATGTTTAACTGTGAACAGATTTTATCCCACCACTCTGGCAGATTTCTTCTGTTACATTGTATCTTGAAGTTGTTTGTGCTTTGAGCTGTATTCCTCCTTGGGTAAATTTAAACTTAACCTAAAACTACCTAATGGCATATTGACTTGAACAAAATATGGATTTTGAGAATTGATAAATATTCTCTGGTAGTCATTGTTCCTGCTTGCATGAATGAGTCTGTTTCATAGTAATAGTTATGTGAAGCCCTTTCAGTGGTTTGCATGTGTCTTTACACATTAACAGTTGTTGAAATATAAAAAATCTACCAAGCTTACAAAAATAAATACAAGCTGATTTTCATTGTGTTTTTTACCCTCTTTCTATTGGTTACATGTATTTATGTTGTATATGTCAGTATAAATGGAGAACCACTTTTTTCTCCTTTAGCGGTCTTACTAAAGCTCACTTTGGCTTTGTGCATTTCATAATGACTTTAGGATAAGCGTTAGTATGAAAGGTTTCTTTGTCTCATACAGATATGTGGTAACATGGAGAGCATTCTCAAAGATCTGTTGTGAACTAACTTCCTGACATCAGTGTGGGATTTAGTTAAAAACACTGTTAAAATTCAGTGAATTTTTTTTTCTTGTTTTATTGTCTGGGTAGAACTAAGGATAATCCAAACCCTGTTACACTCTTGAAAATCTATACACAGGTTAAACAAGAGCTTAAGTTCAAGTTCAGATATAGTTTAGTGTAATCTCTGTATTAACTTGTGCCTCTTCTATATAAAGTAGAAACAAGGAAATGCCATATTATACAGATGAGAGATACTAAGTGTATCAATGTTGGGATTCAGAAAAAGTTCCCTGTAGAGAAAGGTGTTTAATTCTGTAGCTTGTAGCTGCCTAAGGCATAATTTTCTTTGTATACCAAAGGGCCTTTTAACAAAGAGAGGCTTATGTGCATTGTGAATCTGAATAAAAACATCTGAAAG
>NW_010412455.1:7654-9539 GCF_000710305.1 Buceros rhinoceros silvestris
GAGTGTGCTGTTAAAGGCAGACAAGTGGGGGGGTGGTGGTGGTGTGTTTGATAACTAGACTTTACCACTTCAGACTAGTGCAGCAATGCCTGTTCCTTGCTTAAGACAAAAGTATGGCTGTTAAGAATAATAGGCTTTCAGATAACTAACACAGCCCATTAATTGTCAATTTACGGTGGCCTTACAGGATAGAAGAATGTTACCTTGCTTGCAGAAATTAACTGGCATTTTCTGGTGGTTGAAATGTTCCTTTCAACAAAAACAAGGATGTCATAGAACAAAACCCTTGTTTTAATTCTCTTCCTGAGTACATACCTTCATTTATGGAGCGTAGGTATTTCTTCTTCTTTGAAGAGACTGGTGTCTGTAAGAACTTCAAATGTGACTTTTTTAACATCTGTTCTTTGCCTTGGAGAAATGTGATACTGAGCTGTTTCAGAGGAGGAAGCCCTTAGTCTGATATGGGATGTATGGGGGTTTTTCCTCTTCGTTTTGGTTCTGGGCTGCTTAGGGAGCTACCAAGAGGAGCCTGTTTTACCAGTGCTTGGATATTTGGCATTTAGAGGTATTTATGGTGATTTGACATTGGAAGATCAAAGCCTTTGCCTTCTGCCTTCCTGCACATCTGTGATGGATGCTAATACCCCTGAAGCAGAAACACCTGACCACTTAACTAGTCAGCTTCTGTATGGTAGTTAGTGTCCTTTATAAAGCAAGATTGGCTTGCTTTTGGTTTACTGTAGTAAGTTGAATTGAAAGTCGCAGCAGTTTTGGAAATGATTCATAGGCAATGATGTCTTGAGAGTATATGGGACAGGATAGCATTCCAGCTATGCAAGGGTTATGGGTCAATGCCTCTTCAGATGTTTGATTTAAGTCAGCCACAATCTGTCAGTATGCTTAGTGATGAGAGCCCCCAGTTCAGCCAAGTAGGGGGTTTCCCTTAGCATTTCATCAAGCAGAAGGTCTTAATTTTTTTTTCCTGTTATTTGTTTGTGGAAGGAGCAAGGGCAAACCAGTCCACAGTATTTCACTGAATGTCTGTTATGACTGGAAAAACAACTCCAAGCATTTATGCGGGATTGCTCAAACTTTCATCTAGATTCTTGGAATTGTTGCTGTGTACTATAACTGGGCAAACAAGAAAGCTATACAGCAGGTTATCACATGAGCTTGTCAGACCACTGTAATAGTTGTGGGGTTATTTTTAGACTTCAAAAGCTAAGGTAAATCAGATGGCTAAGTTAAAATTCAGAAGGGTTAAGAGAACCCTGAAGAAGGAAATCTTGCCTTTCAGAGTGTTCTCCCTCAAGAAATTCTTGAGATTCTGTCTTAGTTTTGTAATACGGGTTTCTGTATTGTGTGGGTAATAACCTCTGTGTTTCTAATACGTACCATAATCTCAGTGAAAAATCTTTACTAGGAGTAACTGTTTGATGACTTGGACTAAGTTACTGTTTTCTGTAATTAGAAGATCATTATTTATGGTAATGCAAATTTTCCCTGAAGCTGCAGCCATAATTATGCTGAAATTAGTTGTTGATCACATGCAAAATCAAAAGTACGCCTGCTTTAAGAACAGGAACTTTTGAGAAGTGATTCTTTCTTCCATACCCATTAGCTAAAGAGGAGTTGTCAGGGACTGAATCAAGGCTTTCAGATGCTATTCAAGTAATGTAAATGACTAGAACTGTAAATATCTGAACTCTGGATTATAGCATGATGCTGTCACTGGCACTATGTATAGTCTGTTGAAGCAGGAAGAAATGTATCTAGAAGACTTCTAAGGCTTATGGTTACAGTTCCTCAGATTCCCTATTACAAAAAAAATAAAGGGAATTCTTTCCAGTTACTGTTTTCTTACATCTTTGACTTGAGGAAAGAG
>NW_010412455.1:9640-21448 GCF_000710305.1 Buceros rhinoceros silvestris
TGGTTTAAATAACTGCTCTGCATTGATCAGAGTTCTGGTCTATCAGCTAATGCTTTCTTGAAACCTGTTTTATTTTAATAATAGGCTTGAATTGTTTAAGGAAATCATTTGCACCTCTGACCATATTTTATATGAATATAGTGAGATAAGCAGACTTTGGGTTTCAGCACTTCTGTCTTTTTTTGTAGCTGCTTTTCTAACCCAGACTGTATGTCTCGATGATACGACGGTAAAATTTGAAATTTGGGATACAGCTGGGCAAGAGCGGTACCACAGTTTAGCACCCATGTACTACAGAGGAGCACAAGCAGCTATAGTGGTATACGACATTACTAATGAGGTAAGTACTGTATTAGGGAGGCACAAGGGGGATTTTGAAGTTGGCAGTTTTGCATTGATTCTCCCTTAATTTTTGTGACTTGTGCAAATCAATTCATTATTTCATAGAATCCTAAAATGTTTTGAGTTGGAAGAGATCTTTAAAGATCAATCCAGCCTCCCTGCAGTGAGCAGGGACATCTTCAACTAGATCACATCGCTCGTTTCATATTGGACTATGTAATGTTAAATTGTGCCTGTAACCTTTTCTTGCTAAATGATCATTTCTAGGGTTTTTTAATTGTATTAAAAGAAAGAGAAAGAAAGCAAATTCTCTTGAAGTGTTTCGAGCCCACATTTAAATCAGTTCACCAGAATTGAGCTGTTACTCTGACCCCTTTGCTGGTGGCTGTTTTTTTTCTGATAGCAAAAGATTTTATTTTAATACTGTATTATTGCAAGTTACATGTAAGGATTGGAAAGGTAGCACAAGCCATTGAGACCAAAACCGTAGATTATTTTGTTTGATTATAACTTAGATCAGATAAGCTTCACTTGTGTTTTGTAAATCCAAAACCCTCAAAAAAGCCAGAAAACTTGTACCACAATGAACTGTCTTCAGTAATTATAAAGTGTGTTGAGACCCTTTCAATATAGCTGTTCATAAACTTGATTCTTCTAGAGGAGAAATTAAAATTCCCATTTTCTGTCTTAACCACTTTTTTCCTTACTCAGCCTACGTAAAGATCTCCATATCTTTACTGACTTTTCCAGCATAATCCCAACTAAGCACATATGAGAACTAAGGTAGGAATGTTTCATTTTAAAAGCTCATTTGTCAAGTTGGAATGTGCCTTTGGACAAAGGTAGCAGGCTTGCATTGGTCTTTTGCTTGAAGTATAGATAACAGAGATTGGGATAATAGGTGAGTACAAAAGGATGATGAAACTCAGTTGCATCATTTTGCAATCATTAACAGGAGTCCTTTGCCAGAGCGAAAAATTGGGTTAAAGAACTTCAGCGACAAGCAAGTCCTAACATTGTAATAGCTTTAGCAGGAAACAAAGCTGATCTAGCTAACAAAAGAGCTGTGGATTTCCAGGTATGTATGTAACTTCTGTTTATAGAAATAGCATTTTGTTGGAATGGAAAGTAAATAAACCTAGGAGGAGCTTATATGCATAGCCTAGCTAGTTGTTATAGAGGTCATGCTGTTAAATACAAATGTCAAGTGAAACTAAATAATACATGCTGCTGAAAGGACTGGTTCTCTACAACTGATATGTAGCCGTAAACTTAATTTGACTTTGAGGAATAACTAATTTATTTGCATGTCTTTAAGTCTGATTGAATTTCTGTTCTTCAGTATGACCACCTTCTGTTTTCTACCTGAGATTACTAGTAACTTGAGTTTCAGGGGATGAGATATTGGTAAGTCTTAGCACAGACCATTCTCTCCAACTTGTCAGTGGGAGGATTTTGATTCTTGTATGACAAACAACTGATCAATGTGCTTAACTTGCTTAGAGTATACTGTTGAAGCAGTGTTCAAGTTTTAATTGTGCTTTTCATGGCATTCTTTTTGGTTTAGTGCATATGTCTGTGCTCTCACTGCTGTATTTTATCTTCTGGAAAGTTTAACCAAGTCATCAGAAAATAGCTTCCAAAGCAAATAAAACTTGCTGTAGATGGTTCTGGTCCACTTATGATTGATTTAATGTGATTAGTCATTAATTCTCTTATGGTTTTAATGGCTCTTTGGTGTCACAGTATGAAATAGTGCCTTGTATAGTAATGAATCTCTTTGTAGCCTGCGAAGGTTAGCAGTGGTATAGGTATTTTTCTGCCAGAATTCAGCAACGTGGATTTTTAATTTTATATTTCTATGTCATTTGTAACATAAAGCTGTGTGGCAGAAGACCTTTGTGTAGTGTGAAAAATTGATATTTAGTAAAAGTTTTTTATGTGTGTGCAGTCAAAAACTTAAATTTAATTGCCAATTTTTTTTGTACTATTACAATATTTTGTACAATTACAATCTTAATTTTTTCAAGCGTTTGGGGTTTTGTTAATGTGGATTTATGGGCTCCTTGCAGGCTTGACAATCAGCTGCAAAGCACAGGTTAGATTTCTAGGTATTTGTTACTGTGTATTTCAGATACAGTTATCTTAGCAGATGTCACTTAAATGAATATAGAGTGCTGTAGATTATTTTTTTCATCGTAGATATTCTGTAATTTATCTTTTTGCAGGTTTCCTATTGAATGCAAAAGCAGTTACATAATCATAAGGAGCTGGGGATTCTCAGCTGAATTGGCTGGCAGGAAGTTGCAAAAATAGGAAACTTTCTGAAGTGTATTTCCGATTAAAGTTTAGACTGAAAAAGGAGAAAACACAGCAAGATATTTAATACTGCATATTTATTTTATAATTGTGAGTTTCTGTCAGATATTGTAACTGTTCTGATCTGTCTGCCTCAGTTGGTTAAAGGATTCAAGATAGTTCACAAACTGCCTTCTTTTCAGGGTAATAGACTTTCTGACATTTGATGGCGCTTCTGGTCCTTACTTGTTCTTGCTAACACAGCTACTGTTCTGGATCAGGGTTGTCTTTCTAATAAATTTTTTTTTTATTATTTAGTTTTGCCTGAGATTTTTCCATCTGGATATTTTTGAGATGAATGAGGATTTTTTTGAAATCGCAGTTTTAAATGTTTAACTGCTTGATATAATTGTAAATTCTTCATAGGTGATGAATAACATGCTGTCACACAGGTGTTTCAACAAACCTTCTTTCTTCTGAAATGGTATAGAAATTATTCCTTAGTGCTAATAAACGTACAATGTTTAATGATTGTGTGATTTTTAAAATTTAAGTAATACATACTTTTACCTTTCAGGAAGCACAGGCTTATGCAGATGACAACAGCTTATTGTTCATGGAGACATCTGCCAAAACATCTATGAACGTAAATGAAATATTCATGGCAATTGGTGAGTTCACAAACAAACTGATTTTAAGGGAATTCTTTTAATGAGATACGTACCGTCATAGATCTTCCTAACCCAAGATCTTTGTTTTTCACCTAAATTATTTCTGGCACAGAAGTTTCCTTAGGCCCTTTCAGATCCTTTTTGATGTTCAGATAAACTTCATTGAAGCACAGTTGCACAGGTCTTCTGTCAAGCACCAAAACACTTGGATTAACTTGGAAATAGCTAAGCTAGGTTACTTTTGAATACCATCTCAGCAAGTTCCATGTATGTCTGCAAGTTCCAGCAAAATTAAGCTTTAGTTCTTTATACAATAACCCGTCTTTCCCATGGTATAGGTAAGGTGAAAGGCTTTACAGAGCTTTTCTTAATAGTAAGGTGTACTTGGCATTTGTTAATCAAACTAGTGTAAGAATGTAGGTGAAGGTGTATAGATGTGTGTCTTTTGATCGTATATTGTTGGCAGCAGATTCCACACTGCCTTGGATAGGTACAGAACCTGGAATAATGTACCTGCTATGAGACAGTGGTAATTGGCACTGGGAACACTTCAAAATGGGAGAATGATAATGGACTTGCTTAGAAGTAGTCAAGTATTCATTGTAATTTAAACAAAATATTTGCGAAATATGCCTCTGTATTAAAATTTTGTTTGAATTCCAAATGCAGCTGTCTGAAATAGAAAAGTTTTGCCAAAGATGACAATGTGTACTTAAATTCAGTGTCCGGGTGTCAGTAAAGGAAACTTTATGTGGAAAGGAAATTTACTAATATATTTTTAGCCCTAACAATCTTAGGGTTTTCTCTAAAAATGCTAACACATAAGTATAACTTACTAAAATTTTGTGAATTCCATTGGTAGACCCAAAATTGTATTTCATTGTTAGTAAGATTTTGAAAGTGGAGGAAAAAGAAAGCATGCATTTTTAGGCTGATCCACAGCCTATCGATTAATAACCTTAATGGGAATAGCGTCAAATGACCTTATTAAATCTTCTTTGTATTTTGCGCTACAGTGACCTTTCTCACATTTCTTTTTGTGGAAAAACAGCATTGCTATCAAAACTAAATGTTCCTCAAGAGCTCTTACATTCTTTCCAAGATAGTAAAGCAGAGGGTAATTTGTGGTGTGGCTCAAACTTGCAGCAGATGCAAATTATCACTATAGCAACACTTTATAATAAGTATAATTTTCTCATAAATGCTTGATATAGGCCTGCATTTAATGATACAGAAATGCTCAATTACACTGTTCTGGTGAAATTGTAAAACTAATTTGTTTAAAGGAGCAGTTTGCATCTTGTTTAAAAAAAAAAAATCCCCAAAATCTGATCTCTTTTTGGTAATTTGTTATATCAACAATAATTCTTACCTTTCCATATTTTAATGAAGTATACAAAGTAAATTTGAGAAAACAGTGCCCAATTAGCATTGGTTGTCCGTGTGAGTATTCTTTCCCATCAGTGGACGAAATTCAGCTTTGTCACTGCATCATAACATGATCTGTGCAACAGTGGACCTTGAGAAGAAATCTTGACGAGGCTGTAAGTATTGCATAGAACTTGGGATGGCCTTTTGCACAACATGGCTGCAGTTCTGAGGACCATGTGTAAATACGATCTTCAAAAATGGGAGAAAATGAAAAATGAAAGCATGGACAGAACTGAGGGATGCAAGCTACAGCTGCCTGTAAATTATCTGCTTTAGAGCTCACTCAGAACTTACAGCTAGCAAGAGATTCATGTTAATTTACAGTTCTCTAAAAAGTGACAGTGCTCTGAAGGCATTTTCCTACTGGTATTTTGTCCCTTTGTACTGTCCCAGCAGCTTAGTGCCTTGTGAATGCTTGGGTTCTATCACAGAATCGTGGAACAGCCCAAGTTGGAAATGACCTCAAAAGATCATCTGGCCCAACATTTTGTGGGAAAGGGAGCCTAGATTAGATTACCTAGCACCCTGAAATTATCTAGCACCACCACATATCTTGTTTATGTGTACACTGCTGTCTTTCTGGCTGTTATACTTGCATTTTGTTCCTTTGTGGAAAAGTTGTTCTTTAATCAGCTGGCCAAAGTAATTACTTTGGAGTCGAAGCATGCTGTCAAACTGTAGAACAAGGCTAGTTGTTGGGCCCTGGTAACGTGGGCAAGACAGCCCGATGGAAGTCCTTTTATGTAGAACTTAGCTTTCTCTCTACCAGAAAATTGCTAGGAGGAGCTACTGCTCAGGAGGGTAACATTTGTCACCCTTATTTTTCACGCCAGGACCAAGGAGGTATCCTGGAGCAGTAAAGACAACAAAGAAATTATCAGAGTCAATTGGCTCGTAAGAGCTGGAGAGAAGAGACAGCTTGAAAAAAAGAGGAGATACTTGATCTAGTGCTGAGAGCCATTTTATATGTTGTATGCAAATACTTATGCTGCCTAGGTAGCTGGGCAGTAGTTTGACCCATTTCTGTCTGTTACACAGGAAGATTGAAAAGGCCCATGTTTCTAGCACGAACATCCTGATCTTACAGCCTATTCTGTGTGGGTGGATTCCTACAAGAGCCATCACTTACTAGCACAGCGTACCTGTGCAGATACATTTTACTGCTCAAGTTGCTAATGCATTTCACTCTTGAAAATCACAGATAAGGTAGTTATTCTGAAGAAGTTAAGTGTCTTAACTTCCTTAATTACCAACGTACTGAATCAAATCAGATTTTATAGTGATTTTATTGATACACTAACAGAGTAATAAGGTTACTGACTGTTTATGTACTCGTGATTTAATCTTAGTACAATCACAGTTTTAACTCTTATTTCTTGTTGGTTTTATAGCAAAAAAATTGCCCAAGAATGAACCACAGAATGCAGGAGCCAACTCTGCCAGAGGAAGAGGAGTAGACCTTACTGAACCCACACAACCACCCAAGAGTCAATGTTGTAGTAACTAAAACATCAATTGCTTTAAACTCTTCTGAATATTCTTCTGCTTCCTAACTGTTAACCATGGAATTGGAGTGCTTAACCAGGCCCAGTACAGCTTCCAAACAGCGAAGAGACTTACAATAATAGTCAAGTTCATGATACAGAGTTTTGTTTTGACCTAAAATTTTAACATGCATGTATCCACCACTGGCTGTAATGTTTCAGCAGTAGAGGAGAGATGGAATCAGAATAAACTTCCTTCATTTGAAAGGGTTTAAAAATCACTTACTATTAGGGGTGTAGAAGAACTACTTTCCGTGGAACTAATTGGAGAGTTCCTGTAGCCTCAACACTGATTACTGTTGTAATAAATGGAATTGGGACTTTTCATAATTATTGATTATGCATTAAAACCTTTTTAGAAACAGGGTCTAAAAATTACTTAAACGTATTCACAGTATTGATGCAACCTAGTTGTTTCTGCAGGTATCTACTGTTTAGTTATACATTCCATAGTTTAATAATTTAATTAAAAATAATACTTGCATTAACAATTTTAAGAACCCTATGCTTGCAGGAAAGTGGAGTTTTAGTTGGTAAACTGTATGTAAATTATACAACCCAGTTAGTTATCTAAAGAAATAAGTGATAAATCAAGTTTAACTTCCTTTCTAATCTGTTCAGAGGGTACAGACCAGTAAAGTCAACTTTATGACTTAGGGTGTTCTTTTTCCTATACAAACTGTAAGAGCTTTTCCAGTAAAACCACAACACACTCTTGTGACTCCTTTCTTGGTTTTGATCATCGCTAGCCATTACAGTTTACTTTTTTCCCCCCTATGGAAAAAAAAATAGTGCACTAACAATTGTTACATCCAACTTGATTTTAAATTTGGAAATTAATGTACTGTAAATAGGTACTCTGCATTGTAGTCTACATTTGTTTAATACTTTCTGTAATATTTAAAAGTTGCTTAAAGATATACAGAATGTACAGTTACTTAAAGATAACTTTTTTCCTCTCTGATCAAAGGGGGTTCTAAGTTCTTCCTTTATGGCTAGAACAGTAATAAATGATGCTCCTGTACCTGTAACATAAGTACTGCTGTCTGTCAGTAATGAACTTTGCAACTTTGTTTTCCAAAGTACATTTTATTTTGATCTGTCCAGTATATTGCACTAATTCTTTTAGTTATTTTCATTATATGAAATCTACCAAGTGTGTCAGAAAAGATGAATTAGTCTATTTAAATGTTGAACTGATAGCAGAAACTTGTGCAGATTTTAAATTTGCAGTAATCTGGGTTTAGCAAGGAAAATGACAGTTCACCAGTGTTTAGTTTTATATCGAGGTGCTCAGGTTTGAATAAAGTGGTTTAAAAATATATATATATTACTGTTTCTTATTGAGAGTTTCAAGAAGGTTTTATTGCATTTGCACAGTTCCAGACATCTGATTTACTATATGAGTTAGTGTTCAAGATGATTACGAGTAAATACATGACACAGTCAAATATAAGCTTATACTATATGTACTGTGGGACTCCAGTTATCCTATGATAAATTTTTAAATGTTGACGTAAGTAGGTATCTGATGGCATCCATTTAGAAGTACAATCAAAATAGTAATGTTATCTCTTGATCCTGCAGCTAGCGCAGTCTTTACCAGTTGTTCACTAATGTAGCTTGCTGCGTTGTCATAGAGTGTCTCAGAGGTGACTCTGCCCCTTCCTACAGCTTCTGATTTGCAATTGGACGAGTATGTTTTTGTGTCCTCTTCAAACTGTGGTGGTGGTTTAGAACCCTCTGGTGATAGAGTCTTTAGCAGTTCTTGAGCAGCATAACTTGCAGATTTGTCACAAGATACCTTACAGTCTGTTTTTTCTGCCCTTTGTGGACCTGAGTCAGATTGGCACCTTTCTGGATCTTCTGGGGGCTGTTTCGTGCCTGTAGACGTTATTGCCAGTACATCCTCTTGCAGCTGTTTGTGGGTGCCATTTGGACTTATTGCACAGAAAGTGTCAGTGTCTGTTTCTTCTTGCTTTGCAGTCTGTGACTGTGCCTGAAAACTTTTACACAGATAAACTTTTCTGTCCTCAAACTGCTTCAGTTCTTCAGAGCCAGTTTGTCTGCTAGAATCAGACTGTTTTATCTGTCTGTCCTGTGAATTTATGTTGTTGTTACTGTAAAGACACAGTTCTAGATCAGCTTCATTTTCGTGGTCACCAGTTTCCTTAGGAATTCCATCTTCACTTTGCAAAGAGTTCCTCCTAGAACACCTTGGCTTGTTTTGTTTCAGGTTGCCTTTTGAGTCACTGAGAGAAATGTCTTCATTTGAATATTGAATCTCTGTTTCATCTTGCAGATTGTTAATAGCCTCTGAGTCATTTAAGTTGTCTTCAGTGAGGGGCATCAAATACTGACACTGATAAGAAGTCCCGTTTTGCTCAACACCTTCGTACATTCTCAGATAATGAGTAAATGTTGTTAGAGTTAATGCAAGTACTTCACTGTAATCCAAAACCTCCCAGAGCCCATTAGAAGCTAAAATGAGAAACTGACAAGTATCATCAATAGGAACAGATACAGTGTGAGGTACAGGTATAACAGATCTTTTCAGTACTGGATCTCCATGATGTCCAAGACCCCTGGTAGTTCTCAGGTACCCCTCTACTAATCCATCTGGTTCGTTAGTGCTGATGTTTCCACCATTTTGCAGTATACGGTTTCTCTCGCTTATGTTGGAAGTGCTGTGCTCCTTTGAGAGGCGGTGACCCTTTCCGTTTCTACATAAGACTGCGTGTGCATTACCTAAAATGGAAATAAGGTAATATTTTGAATTATAGCACACTGGTTTTATTTAAGATACTGCTGTTACATTAACAGCCTTCTGCTGAGGACTGGGAAAAAACCCGAGGTCGTAGTTCAGTTATCTGCTGACACAGACAACAGTGTGTCCATCGGTGAATCTGGTTCTATTCTGCAGCAAAGTTTTCTGTGTTGGGTTTTTTTTTTCCCCTCTCATTATTCAGAAGATTATTCCAGAACCTCATTCTTCTGACCGCAATTAAACTCTTGAAGAGTCTTAAGTGATGTTTCATTCAGCTTGAAGTGAGTCAGATAGAAATGTTGCACCCTGACTTTTTTAAGCAAGAGTGTATATTTTTCTCAAACGCTTTCCCTTCCCCCCTCTACCCCCAGGAGAGTGTGTGCTTTCAAAGTCTTATGGCTGAAGAGCTCATCAAGAAGTTTCAGGTTTGAACTATTTTAAGCAGTATAAAATTTGTAGTACCTGAAAATAATTTGGACATAGTGTAGAATTTGCAGTTTACTAATGTGATGCCTTAAATATCTCCCTCAGTTAAGGGACACAAGGAAGCAAGAGTTCTCAGGAGAAGTGAAGGACTAACTTTTTCCCTTTAGGGGGAATCTGTACTTTACCTTTTCCTCAGCACTATTGAAATCTCCGTGGTGAGAATGAAAAGTGTTAGAAGTTACAACACTGCAGGTGACTAGTCAGACTTGAATGCAGTGTGTAAAGGAAAGCTGCTCTGAAATGGTGATGCACTGTTTGAGATCCAATATGGCTATACTGGGAGAAGACAGTATTTCGTGTAACGGAAGGTTATTGGTCTGTTTCCGTGTGTGGGCGTAAGGGCAGAAGTGATGTCTTAGAGAAGGAACTTGAGTGGGATGGTAGTTTTGCAAACACTAAGCTGGCTGCACAGTGTTCTTTTATATTGTATTTTTAATATCATCTGGCTAGACTAGGGCACAGGTTTCTGAAAAGGGTTTGTAAGTAGGCACTGCTTATACAGTAGTTGTATTTCCTGGGAAGTGCTGGCGTTCTCTAGTGTAGGAGACAGCTAAGTGTAGTCTGTGTGAAGTCACGTTTCTTTAGAAGGTGATTCAGAGTATCAAACTGAAGGATACACCTTTTTATTGATTATAGAATGTAGATGCCGTAAGTTATGTTGTGTGAGTGTTTCCTTGTGCTTGCTTCTCCTCCCTTCTCTGATTACCATGGAGAGCTGGAAGATTGTCTAAAATTTCCTACTACCTACTGTTAGCTGGACAGGATGTAATATAACCCGTGTGGAACAATTGCACTGCAAGCAAGTATAAAATCTAGTCACTTTTGGATGGAAGCCTCTTGTCTGCAAACCAGAAACAGGCAAAGAATAAACAAAAACTAGCTGACCTATCAATCTGGGCCTAAATGAAGACGACAAAGCTTCTTCCAATGCCACCGTCTCCTGCTCCTCAGTCTGACCATCCTCCAGTTGCTTACCTGGTGCTGAACAAACATGTCTGTACTTCTGTAAGAACACGTTCCCAGGGAGAAAACGAAGCTTGCTGTCATGCAGATCATCTTTGATGTGATGCATTTGGTGAAAAATTAAGTGTATTAGATTAAATAAATGTGTATTTAGAAATGGTTCAAAAATGTGGACTTTAATCATAAAAGGCTTAAAGTATCTGATCAACTTCAAGCCTTAACTCATTAGCAGAACTTGAGTTTATGGTGTCTTTGATTGCAGCCAGCATAAAACCTCATCTCGGGGGGGAGGATGGAGGCAGATAACTAGAACCAGAAAACTTAGCTGGGTGAGTTCTTTACCAAATTTTCTTGCCTTCATCCTAGCTTTTAAGCTCATTCTGATAAAAGTTTCTTCCCCAATAAGGGGAAAACAAGTACATTTGTTAGCTCTGAAAGCATTACAACTTTTGTGAGAGTTACTGCTGTATTCCATTAAAGGTGTGACTCTTGGAAGAATATCAGAATAGCTAGTGCTAAACTACCAGTTTTGATACCCGTAACAGTAAAATTCTGGTAACTGCAAAAATGCTTGTTAGAGGTAGAGAAAGTATGGCTGTAGACCATTGGGAGAATGAAGGAGAGGAGAGGAAGGGGATGGACCACAATTTCTTATTTCACTGTTAGTGCATTTTCATGTTGCTGAAAACGCAGCTGCGCTGGGCAGGGCACATCTCCAGGATGGCGGATCACCGCCTCCCTAAGATTGGGTCCTACGGTGAACTCGCCACCGGCTGCCGCAAGAGAAGAGCCCCAAAGAGGAGATACAAGGACTCCCTGAAACAATACCTCAGCCTTGGCCATATTGACCACCATCAGTGGTCCACCCTGGCCTCCAGTCTGGAGATTTGGAGACACACCATACATAACGCTGCTGTCTCCTTTGAGAGCACTCGTAGAATCAGTCTCGAGGAGAAGAGACAACGCAGAAAGAACCGTGCCTCGGCTGTACCACCCAAGGAGACCTTCTGGTGTGCTCTTTGCAGCCGACTTGCCTATCCCGCATTGGCCTTTTCAGCCATCAGCGCGCTTGCACTAAGCGTGGGTAAAGCCCTGCCCAAATCTTTGTCCACGAAGCCAAGCCATGATGATAATGTTCATCAGACTGGCAGAGGATTGCATATTATTGTTAAGGGAAGATTATATTTTTTTTTAATATGGGATCGGCTTTTTTCCAAATGTTTGGTATGTTTTGGGGTTGGTTTTTTGTTTTTGTTTTTCTGCCTCTTGAAGAAATGAAGCCTCTCAAATGGTTTTTTCCTTTCCC
>NW_010412455.1:21578-32796 GCF_000710305.1 Buceros rhinoceros silvestris
CTGGTCTTTGACCTTCTTGGGTAGTTTCAGACAAATTTCATGTGAAGAGATATGAAGAAGTCTTACAAGGCTTGTGAATACACTCACCTGAGGAGGAAAGATGTTGGTGCACTGTTGGCACACTCCTCACAAATGCTAGGGGTAGAAGCATATTACAGGGCAGAGCACATGCCTCAAGCAGAGACTGGAAGACACTAGAGAATATAACAGTAGGCATAAATAGGTTTGCAGCTCTTCACGTAGGAGCTTTTTTGATGCAATCCTGCCTGTGTACTCCTTTATGGGAAAGCAGGCGTCTTGCTTGTAATCTTACAGCTGCCTCATTTACACGAGAGAACTTAACTGGTAATGGCAATCACCAAGCAGGAAGATACAAGGAGCAGAGCTGCCAAGAACGGCAGGAGCTTTGTGTAGTGTTGCCTGCAGTGGGGCTGGTGGGTGGAGGAGGATAGAAATGTACCAGTGTTTCTGGTTGTGGCTAGTAACTGATTTTCTACGCTACAGAAAGGCAAACAAGGGTTTTTCTTCGTAAGGAAACAGGTCTGAATAGGTCTTCCATAACAACAGTAAATAACAACCAATTCCTATTTCATAAATTAATAGTTCGGATGATCCCCACAGATCATATTTTCATTTTGCGAGTAGCAAAATGTGGTGTCACTTGCCAATGAAAAAAAATTAATAAAAAGAGTATCTTAAGTAAGTTTCATTGACACAAGGCATTTATAAGATGTAAAATCAGAAGTTTTACGATTGCTCTGAAACGACACCTTAACCATCCTCTTTTTAAAAAAAAAAAAAGTCCTTACTACTCTTAGCAAGGTCACCTGTGTATTATGGAATGTTTTTTAACCGTGTTTTTTGTATTAGTAAATTGACTATTGCTTTAACTCAAATATACTGAAGGAGCTCATTAGATAAGCTTAGTACTTACTGCTTCACACCAGTATCAGCTGCAAGGGAATTTATCATGCCTCCTTCACGCTGTGGAGTTAATTGCAGCTTTTGTCTCCAAATATCTACTGCCAGAAATCTCTAGATTAGCTTTTTTTTTTTAATCTTTCTATTGGGCAGAGAAAAAAAAATCCTAGTGTGGAACGTACATACCTATATTGGCAACATGCAGTAATCCAGCAACACCTTTGGCTGTCCTGGCTAGTGGGCTGTCTGTGTCGTTTCCAAAATGTTTTCTCTCTTGCTCAGTTCTGTCTGTCTCTTTGCTGGGGGTTCTCTCCACCAAACAGGTCACAGCTGAACAGCCACTCCAGCGAACTTTGGAAACCTCATTCCTTCCCAGTCGTAGAAGCCTATCCATTCTCCAGAAGGACTTGGCATATGCTTTGTGAATCCATTCGTAAGTATTGGTCTTGTTGGTCTCGTCATTGCCTGGTTTGTCTGAGAAAATCTTCTCTTTTTCCCTGTAATCTGCCTTGATGACTGTGGCAAAAGAATCCAGAATTTGCTGTTCCTCCTTACTCTTTTTGTAGGAGGAATCAGTTTGGGCAAGCTGGTCAAGAAATAAAAGTGGCAGCTCTGATGCAACTGTTTCTGCAGCTGTCACACCATGAGACCCATCAACTAACCCCAGAAAACATGTATCTGACCTATTTCCATAGTTATCGACCACAATAAATCGGTCTTCCATGTCTCTCTGCCACGTGGAATTTTTATCTTGGCAAACTGATAATGCTTTTATTAGAGAATTGTTTGCTTTCTTAAAGGTTCTAGGATCGTTAACATTGGCAAGAATACAATCTGATGTAGGAGTGTGATTATCCATAAGGAGTTCAAATGAACAATCAATCTTCTGTCTACATATCTCAGAATATTTAGATGTCTTGGTCAGTTTTGAAATTAGTTTCTGTCTCTGAGCTAGAAGTGTTTTGTTGTCAGTCTGTCTTTGTGGGCTATCAATGCCCAGCAAAGTTCGGGCTTTGTGGGCTTTTTTATGATAAAAAAGATGGTACGGACGTATTGTTTGTTGGCATGCAGAGCAAACAATTGAAATGTGCTTGGAATCATCGTTCTCAGGTGCAGTTGTGACCTTCTTCAGCTGATCTTCCTCATCACTGGAACGCTGAAAATCAGGTGGGTTTGTTTTGCCTTTTGACTTTTCCTCCCATGTCATTCTGTAAAGGAGTTGGAAATGTTAAGGGTTTTCATATTTTCATGTTTCATTATTTTAATAATAGGTAATGCTACATTTACCTGGGCCTTGTTCTCACTCTTACACAGTCCAAATTGCCGTAGTGCACTGATATGTATGTGGTCTAGCAACTGGGAAATCCATGTGAGATTATATAGAAATCATAATTAATAACTATGTTAGTAATACAGCAAGTTCAAGAAGAGAGAAGTTTGGGAATAGAGAATTCATAATGCAGTTAAAATTATTTTTGCACCTAGTGATGTCTCAGTCAGATGTTTCCTCCTTTGATTCAAATGCATAGCCCTGTGCCTCCACACTGTTTCGGCACGCAGAAAATAAATTACATTTATGTGGACAATATTCTGTTGCTTTTCTTGCTCACAAGAGCTAGGTTTCATAATGCTCGTGTTCCTTTAATGTGGAATGGGTTTTGAATGCATCAGTTTCTAAATCAAGAACGCATAATGAAGAGCAAAAGTGTTACCAAATGGGCTGAGCAGTGTTCCGAGGTTTAGGTCTGTGGGGAAAACCCCTGCTCCTTGCACTGTAAGACCTGTGAGCAGCAGCAGTATTCTCCAGCCATGAGGATGGAAGGAAAAGCTCACAGAAGAGCAACGAGGCTGAAAATGTAGAATCAAGGCCAGGTACTGCAAGGACATCATAGGATCTAAGCACAAGCCCCTCTGCCTGTTCTGCAGCTGAAGCTAATACCTTTTGCCCATCCCCATGCACCTCCTCTTTCCCACTTTGGCTCCTTGCTCCAGTCTCCCTCACCAGCTCAGTGCTCTCAGACTTCTTTCTCAGTGCTGCTCAGATACTGTTCTTAGGTCTTGCACCTGGTGCTACAAACCTGAGTCAGAGCTGTAGAGTAAGGTCCTAGTAAATATGGTAACTTGCTCCAATTTAAAAGACTGGCAAAAGGTGTGTCACTGATGCCATCTCAGACAAATTTTCAAGCCCTGTTTCAAAACTTGCAATCTTAGAGCTTCTCTGTAAAACAGTTATTAGAATTTTGGCTTAATACAATCAAAACAACATATTTTTCAGACTATATTCTCAGAAACAGCTAAGTCATGTTGCCTAGAAATTTTTCAGATGATTCTGCTTCAGGTTTGGGAAATTTCAAGTGCAAACAGTTAGTATCTGTCAGAGTTCTAAATTACGGAAAACATGAGGGGATACTATAGGTAGCAGCACTAACAATTCTGCCTATAACTTGAAATGGGTAAGAAAACATATATAACAGACAGAGGAAATAGTCTCCCCCTAGATCAGCACAAAACATACATGTTCAGACATAGTAACACAAAATCCTGACACCATGTGAGAAGCTCAGCTTGCCAGCCTTTACATCACGTGTCTATGAAATATGAAAACAGTGTTTGTTTATTAGGTTTGTTTTATTTATTTAGTGTTTTGTATTTGTGTATGTGTATGGATGAGAAATATCTGACAAAAATGCATATATTAGAGCTTTTTATTCTCTCTTCTGAGATTTGTGACTTCCAGTAACCGCTGTTAATCCACCACCAGGGCAAGCAGCGGGGTTTAGCAGCAGTAGTATCCCACAGCATCATCACTCGAGTAGCCTTTGGTAATGTCATCCTGCTTCAACCTCATCCATTTTCTGGGGTGCTCTCTCTAAACTTGACACAGCCACACCTTAAAGTAACTATTTTGCAATTGTTGTCTCTTCCAGGATTTCAGCTGGGAAGTACATTTTTTTTTTCCTCTCCTTATTTCTGTTCATCACCTCTGGGTTACAAGCATTTCCATGATTTATTTTTCAAGACATGCACTTTTCTTTCTGTAGCGAGAGTTGTTTGACAAAATTCCTTCAGCTGTTTGAGAACTGCAGGGGCATTGAAAGACAAAGCCCCGATCTCTTCCAGCTGCAGTTAATACATCCTAAAGAATCAGATGCGTCTGATCAGCTGAGGTAGATTTCCTTTTTAAAATTTTATAATTTATCTCTTCAGTAGAGAGTGATACCACTTAAAAAACCCCTCATGACACAGTAGTATACCTTGTCCTTGCAGCGGTGAGCTTGCAGGTGCTTAAAGCTCTCTATCTGCTGTATGAGAGTCCATCTCTCACAAGAGGTGAGCATGAGCCTCCTTTAGAGGTGCTGCACCACTTCAGTGGGGCAAGATAAGGAGCAAGTGATTAAAAAAGCAGGGAAATATATGCCTGCACAGATCCTTTTTCTTTTATTCTGCATAGTTTGAATTGGAGATCGGGAGATCACACAAGCCTTTTCACTGCTGTCATCGTGGTGACGCATTCAGGCATGAGAAAAATTAGGACTAATATATACAGAAAATGGGGTAAGCTGCTTTTTGTCAGCTTTTAAAATATGAACTCATTTTACATTTAGTGTACATAAAAGCCCCTTGGATTAGAGACAGGAAATTGAAAACTTTCAACAAAATATTAGTCTGACCTCAGTAAACTTAATTCATACAAACTTCTATAAAGTATGTTTGCTATCTCTGTAAGTGGGTGTAAGTGCTGACACATCACAATTTATGAGCACCAGAACAGCCCCACTTTATTATAACGGGTAAATAACCTGGGTAGAATACATAATTCATGTTGAACAAGAACATATGCTACAACTCTTCAGCTGCAATCATGGTGCTTGTAATTAATGAAAGTGCAGCTCCTGATGTTAATTTTTTCTAGTATGCCTACAGTGCTTCTGATAATAGCTGTGAAAAAAAATAGATAAAAAGGGAGCATTCCCTTCGTTAATCTCCTGTGAAGGAAAAAGATTAGTCTGTATTTCCTTCTCTCCTTACATTTCCCTCATCAGGAACAGATACCAACTCTCAAGTTTTTTGCTGTCAGGTTAAAGGATAATAGTGAGATACTAACAGCACAATACATGAAGTGCTTTCAGCCTCAGAGAGTGAGAGATAAAATTCAGCTTTCTAGCTCACTGCAGTTTCCCTGTTCCAATTTAGGGAGGCACAACCCAGCACTGTTTAATGGTCTGAGCTGAAAATAGAAGCAGATAAAAAAAAAAAAAAAGAGGAGAAGAATGGGGAGCAAACAACAGTTTGAGATTGTTGTAACACAGACAGTAAATAATTTAGCACTGGTCAGTGCTCAGTCCTGCTGCTAGCACAGGGACTCTGCTTCACCTCTCTGCTGTACGCTGCCCTGTCTGTAAGAGGAGCAGAACTGAGGCAGAGCACAAGACGGCAGGCCAGGGACTTGTACGGCAGAGGACACCATCACCCCAGTAAACCCTGCGTTTCTGGAAACCCTCTCTAGCTATGACACTGGGAGTTGCATGCTGTTCATATACTAAGGCAAGATTATTTTCTGTTTCTGCAGTTTGGTGCTTCAGTCTCATTTGTTTTAATTAATGAAGATGTCACTAACTGAGCTTTGATGACCCAGGATCTGAATTGTAACCAAACAGAAGAGTTCCATATGCAGTCATCTTCCTCTGACACACGTCATTACTGTCTCCACCCACAGCGTGCTTCTTCCTCACCTTTGTCACAGTCAGCACTTAACTTACACAATCTCTAGTCCTGAACTCCTTCCTCCATGAGATTTGGGTTTAATTATTATTATTATTATTTGCTACATACTTGTGGACTTAAAAAACAGTGACTATTATGGATGCTGAAACAGCCCCGGGAAGATGCCTGTGTGCCTGTGAGTGACAGGAGGAGGCTGAGAAGGGCTGTGTGATGGAAAATGGAGGTCAGTCTCCCTGAGCTTCTCATCACAATATCATGAGCCAATACATATAAACAGGCTCCACTGCTGCAAAGTCTTGGAGAACGAGCACTCACTTCCATGCCTGTGTTTTGCTTCTTTCCTGCTTTACTTTTTGTCATGCTTTTTCTCTGCTCATGTCTGAGCCAGCACTTCCCTGTCGGCCTCCCCTTTCCCACATGCCTGTGATGCCACAATATGGCTTCATTGCCCCCACATATTCAGCCGTGCTCCTCTCTTCCTGACTGACTTCCCTTCCCCTGCCCACCACACAGTTTGGCAGCAGCACCTCCCTTGGATAATTGTTTGTGAATGCATCATACCTGTGTACAGAAACCATGGCAGGGACTCTTGGCATTGTTGGTACCAGTCTTTGCCAAGGAGCCACCACACATTTGCCACGGTGCAGCCTGATGGTGCTGTGCAGCACGTACCCTGTGGCACAGCCCGAGCCAGGGTACAGGCAAGCACTGTCACCTGTGCAGGAGCTACCTTACAGGTCCCAGTTTTAGATGCTCGCCTTCGGCAAAAGCAGCAGCTTGTATCTTATGTGAAAAACCTCATGTAGCCTTTACTGAATGCATATAAGACCTCTGAAAAATTCTTCTCTTGAAAAGACGAATTCATTAAATAACCCAGCAGCTGTCCTACACCTTCTGCCCCTTTTAGCAGGGCTGGCCCTCTGTCTTCAAAACTCTCTGCAGAGGGAATGCCACAGAGGAAACGACATCTTCTCCTAAGTGGATCAGCGCAGGTGTAAGTAGTGCTCTACTTACTGCATCCCCAGAAGCAACAATGCAGCTTCAAGGAAGTCTTGTTATGAAAGGCGTGGGAAGAGATAAAGATGAACCCAGTGAGTCACGGGAGCATGCCGGGGGCAGAGCCTGCCTTCCGGACTTGGGAGCACTCCCACCCCTAGACCTGATAATAGGCAAGAAAGAAGTTATTAATAATTAAAATAATTATGGGATAAATTAAGATAATTAGTCTCCTTATTTATCTTCTTAAGTGTCGTCCATAACTGGAATCCTGGGATTCTAGGCCAACTGGTTTTATGTCATCCTGTAAAGTGGGAAGAGTCCCCATCATTAGGTCGTCTTAGGTGAGAATTACAGTTTGTGGCACTGTCCACTTAGGCAGAAGTGTAGCTCCTCAGCTGGGAGGAAGCATGAAACTGGGAAATGGGAGTAGGAAATAAAGGCCAAAAACACTTCTTTTCACGCTCCAGGTATTTTATACGTGTTCTCGGCAGCTGGGTATGTCTTGGTGGAGCAGAGGCGGCAGTTCTAACCTGCTGAGTGGCTGTGTGGGGCAGAGAGGCTGTGAAGCATCACCTAGGGATAGCAGGCCCACTGGGCTCAGCATGGAAGGGGAAGCACCTGAGGTTTTGGGGATCCACAAGGAGAAAGCAGTGGTAGAAGCAAAAGATGTGTGAAGATAACATAACTGTGCCTCCTGCATTCTCCTTCTGCCTCCCTCATCCCACAAACCCGCATCTGGGGTTTCTAGTTTCTCCTGGGGTTCCTTAGCTTTTTCCAGCTGTGCACACAACAGCTACTGTTGGTCTAAATGGAGGTTTTTAACCTGTTTAGTACCTGTAATTTAACCAAGGTGCTCGCAGTTTTGTCCAGAGTTCTTAGGATTTCTCCTGCACAGATACAGGGAAGGCCCAGGAGTGGGCTGGAGCAGTCAGATATGCTTAGGTCAATATAACTTCATCTTAAAAGAAATAAAAAGGATTTTCTACGCAAAGTTTTATTATCTAAATTGGTGTTGTATCAAGGCTGCAGGTCAGCAGCTACTCAGGAGCAGAAAGGAGGCCCTTTCCCTCCCACCCACTGCCAGCTGAGGCTGTGTCGGTCACCCAGGGGTCTGTAAGGCTGCCAGCACCAATGGACCCACCCTACCCCACCAAAGGGGTGGGGTGGTTAGGAAAACCGTCAAAGCATGAGCAGTCAATGTACACTGAGCAGGGTCCCAGAGAATCGTGGAGATCTCTGCCACATATTAAGGAGCAGGGAGAAAGAGATGTTAGAGAAAAGAATATTCCACGAATATTGTGGAAAGGCAGAAGAAAGGAAAAGGGGACAATAGACAGTCCATCCCATGTCAGCATGAAGCAATCTAGAGCTCTCGCTACGACGAAATAACAGTGTAAACTGATGTAGTGACTGCAGATGGCTAAATAACTTCAACAAGCAGCTTCTGAACTTGGTACACACAATTCAGATTGTATTGGCAAAGGCAGTAAATGTTCTACACTGCATGAGCCCAGCCTTTAATTTTCTTGCTTGGTTTGAATTAAATCAAAACTGCAGCCAAGAAGAGCAGGGGTCAGGACTGCATAAAAACAGCCAAGTGCTTCATCACCAACAGGGAGCTTGTGTTACTAGAACAGCCATGAGTGCTGCAATGACATTTTATCCTTTGGGGGTTTTTTCCCTTTAAAAATTGGGTAATTGGGGTGTGAGGTTCCCTATAACAGAAAAAGGCTTAGTGGGAGATTCTGCTATCTGCATTATTGAAGTCACATGGAATCTCCATGGGAAGCTGACAAGATGCTAGAAGCGGCATAATGAACAAAACTTTTGTACTGCTAATACTTCCAGTGATTCATAAAATACTGATAGCAGTCCTGAATGCTTGGTGGCCAAGAGGGAGGCCACTTCACCCACAAGGAATGCACTAATGAAAGGACACGACAGGATTTTAGACTTGGAGAAATTCTCTGGAGGGGCAAGAGCTCCGCTGCTTTTCACATTTGCGTTGAATGGCAAGAATAAAAGCAGGTGGGAGAGCAGGAAGAATGACCCATAGTGAACACACGGAGAGCGATAGGGGGCGGGGCTGGGAGACAGAGGTGAGGATGGGGTGGGGGTGGTGAGGGGAAGGCGTGGGCTTCCAGAGCTCAGCCGCGGGCTGGGCGGTCCCTCTCAGAGGGGGAGCCTCCAGCATGAGGCCGCCGTTAGATGACCCATAGTGAACACACGGAGAGCGATAGGGGGCGGGGCTGGGAGACAGAGGTGAGGATGGGGTGGGGGTGGTGAGGGGAAGGCGTGGGCTTCCAGAGCTCAGCCGCGGGCTGGGCGGTCCCTCTCAGAGGGGGAGCATCCAGCATGAGGCTGCTGTTAGTTGAGTCATTCTTTGATTGACCGAGATAGGGCCCAAAAGCCCTTAATGACAATTAGGTAATAACCAGGCGTCAGACACACCCTAAACTGCATTTTAATTTCCTCTCTTGTGACTCGGCATCAAGAATGCAACCGCCTCCTTTGCTGGAATAGCGCAGATGCTCTTGCACCAAGCGCGTGGGGTGTTCACAGCGAACACGGGCAAGAGAACGACCGCCATACGCACATCTCCCGGGAGCGCTGGCTCCGAGCAGGCACCTCCTCGGGGCTGTGGCAGCCTGAGAGAGGGCCGGGAATCACAGGAGCTGGCACTCGCGGCTCATCCAGTTCCTGACTTGCTTCATCTGATGTAGATGAGCAGTCTTCCCGGGTGCCTTCGGAGGGGAGCAGCACAGGCCGGCAGCGGGCAGCGCGGCTCTCGCCGCGCCCAGCGGCACTCGCTGAACACCGGCCGCGGAGTCAGTTCGACTTGTGCAAACCCACTGACATGCCCCCAAGGACAGAAACTGAAAAATGTGGCAAGGGTTTTTCAGGCAACGCTTTGAGTGTGAATCTCATTTATTATCCTCATAGTATATGTTTATGAAAAATAAGCACCAGAGTGATTCTGTTGTGCTCAGTTATGCATGCACTACAGTTAGTAAATTAGTATCATATGCTTGGAAATTCAGTCAACAGAAAAAGCCATCTTGGATATGAGAGTGACGTGTACAGACTCATATGTCAAAGCTTTTTTCTTGGTTTTTTTCCTAATGTAGTGCAACCTTGTCATGGACAAATTACACTCACTGACACCACCACAAGTCATCATGGCCCAAGTTACAGTCCTATGTTTCCAGCCAGCAAGTGATTTTTTCATTCCATATTCTTGCCAAAATTGTGAACGTAATATCTCCTGTCATTGGAGCAGTTTAAGAAAAGTCAAGCTTTTTTTGTTTTGTTTTTAAACAGTATATTTGCATAAACTTAAAATGAGCAATGATTTAAATTGGGCTTAAAGATTAATAAAAAGAGAAAGACTTACTATTTGCAGTTAAAGAGTGATTTCTTTCCAAGCTACTCGTCTGCAGGGGCAGGCAGTATATCTGCATGTGTAGTGAAATCAGTGTTTATAAATGTTACTATAGTAACTGTATCCGTAGCCACAGGCTGGTAGACTTACTGTTCCGGTTATCCAGTAGGCAGCAAGGAAAAAAGGAGAGGAAAAAAAAAAGAGATGTAGTATTGTAAGACAGCTGTGCTCTTGAGGATTCAAGAAGGAGCTGCAATAGAAGTGGGTTTTTGCCTTTATACTAAGCAGTTTCTTGCAGAGTTCTTTCCCATTAGACCTTCATAAACACACCACGAAATGTAAACAAATATTTGGGCATTTAACCCAAGTCGGTATCTACTTTGTAACAACTTTCATCTTTGATTTTACTTTAGTGGAAGTAAAAACTTTTCAGGCTTTTATGAGGACCTTGAAGAAAAAGGTGAAGGAATAATGTGGTTCGTCTGGCTGTGATCCTGTGAACACTCACCTGTGCAGCTTCGGACATAAATGCACTCAGCGGCCTTAATAAACACCACTGGAGTTACTCACTGAAATAGTAAATGTATCTTCACAATTTAAACTTGTAGTTCATTTATATGCAGGTGTGCAAACAATGCTGGCTTAAATATAATTTTCAAAGGAGAGGCTGATGATTTGAAAAAAAAACCCTAAAAAACCAAACGCATTAGGGGATGTAAAGGCTATAGCAACTCCCAGAAAAACTGAAAACTGGGAGTCTGTTCAGGCTTGGACATTTAGCGGTCTACAGGAGCCACTTTGTCGTTTCAGATACGCTCTTTTCTTGTAACATTTGCTACCGACGAAGAGCGGAGCGCAAGCTGAAAGTGAAACTACACCATCACAGTTTCATTTTCAAGCCCTAGGGGAGAGTCGAAACAGAACCGGCGTAAAAAAAAATGAAAGCAAAGAGGTTCTTAGCTGGCTGTTACCATACAATGGCTATCTGTTATTTTAAAATATGATTCAGACGCTTTAAAAATAATTAAAAACCCAATTATCTCTTATATTTAAGAGAAATTGGATTTCGTGTTTCTTTTCCCCCTTTAATTTGCTACGAAGCTTGGGGCAGCGGCTCCTCCACCTTAACAGTCCGTCTTAAAGCGCCGGGGATGGCAGCAGCCATCTTACGGGTCGCTGTCACAGCTGTGG
>NW_010412456.1:0-12856 GCF_000710305.1 Buceros rhinoceros silvestris
ATAGAAGGCCACTAGGTTGGTCAGATATGAGTTGCCCCTGGTGTAGCCATTCTGTCTATCTGAACAATGTGCATAGCTTCAAGAAGGATCTGTTGCATGATTTTCGCAGGCACGGAGGTGAGGCTGATGCGGCAGTAGTTTCCAAGGTCCTCCTTTTTACCCTTTTTTGTAAATGGGTGCAATGTTTCCCTTTTTGCAGTCACCAGAGACTTCACCTGACTGCCAGGGCTTTTCAGGTATCATGGAGAGTGTCTTGGCAACTACATCAGCCATTTCCCTCAGGACTCTGGGATGTATCTCATCAGGTCCCATAGACTTATATATGCTCATGTTCCTCAGGTGGTCACCAACCTGATCTTCTCTTACAGTGGGAGGGACTTTGCTCCCCTGCTCCGTCTTGCAGTCCATTGATTTGGGAGGTGTGGGAAGAGAGGTGATCAGTGAAGACCGAGGCAGGAAAGTTGTTGAGTACCTCAGTGTTCTTGTCTGCTGTTGCTATCTTGACAGTCTTGCTCAATGGGGGGGCTACACTTTCTTTGACCTTCCTTTTCTGGCTGACATACCTGTAAAAGCCCTTATTATTCTTTGCATCCTTACACAACTGGGCAGCATCCCTACACTCTTCCCAGGATACCTGTCCCTGTTTCCACTGACTGTGCCGTTCTTTCTTGCACTTTAATTTGACCAGCAGGTCTGGACCCAGCCATGCTGGTCTCTTACCCCCCTTTCTGATTTCTTACACCTGGGGATGGAAAGTGTCCTTAAAGATATGATGCCCTCTGTTCTCCTCCCTTGTCCCTGAGGGCCATTTCCCAGAGTGTCCTGCTAAATAACTCCTTGAAGAGCTGGAAGTTTGTTTTCCGGAATTTCAGGGTCTTGACTTTACTCTTCCCCTGACCCATATCCCTCAGGACTGTGAACTCCACCAGTGCATGATCACTGCAGCCCAGGCTGCTTTTAGTCTTGACATTACCAATGAGCTCACTTGCTTTTGTATCAGGCTCAGTATCACATCCCCTCTGGTGGGGCTGTTACCTGCCTTAAGAAATTATCCTCTATGCATTTCAGGAGTCTGCTGGATTGGCTACAGCTCACTGTGCTTCTTTTATAGCAGTTGTTGGAATAGTTGAAGTTCCTCAACAGCACTGGAGCCTGCGAGCAGGCTGTAGCTAGAATAAGAAAGCTGCATCACTAGGCTCCCCTTGATCAGGGGGCCTATGGTACACACCAGCCACAAGATTCCCTTTATTGCCTCCATCTCCAACTCTTACCCCGAAGCTTTCAACCTGCTTGTGGCTGTTCTTCAGGGACAGCTCTTCACACTCTATCCATTTTTTCATGTAAAGGGCCCTCCTGCCTTTCTTCCTCACTTGTCCCTTCAGCCTGTAGCCATCAATAACCACACTCCAGTAATGGAATTCATCCCAAGTTTCGGTAATGGCAACCAGGTTGTAGCTTTCTAGCAGCATGGTGGCTTCCAGCTCCTCCTGTTTGTTGCCCATGCTGCA
Organism: Buceros rhinoceros silvestris; assembly: GCF_000710305.1. Classification (NCBI taxonomy): domain Eukaryota; kingdom Metazoa; phylum Chordata; class Aves; order Bucerotiformes; family Bucerotidae; genus Buceros; species Buceros rhinoceros. The sequence continues at coordinate 1,509 of NW_010412456.1, forward strand.
TGCGTTGGTGTAGAGGCACTTCATCTGCACTGTCAGCCACGTCACCTTCTTGGAGGAACTCCCTTTAATTCCTTTGAGGTATTTCACTGGTGTTTCCTTGTTGGCTCCTATTACCTTCCCTCTCCCTTCAAGTCTAGATGAAAGCCCTATCAACGAGCCTTGCAAGTTCCAGAGCAAAGACCCTCTTCCATTCCCCCTTTGAGAAATATGAATCCTATGTGACACAAGCTAGCCTGGTGCTATGTAGGCCATCCCACTATTGAAATGCCAAATATTGTGGCAGTGGCACCAGACACAGAGCCATGTATTAATAGACTGGGTCCTTCTGTTTCTTCCAATGTTGCTGCCCACAACCAGAAGGAGAAAGGAAAAAATAACCTGTGCTCCAGATTCCCTCACCATCTATCCCAAGGCCCTGAAGTCTTTTTTAATTGCTCTTGAACTGGTGGCTTCATCTCCACCCACATGGAAGATCAGTAATGGGTAATAGGCTGAGGGCCATACCAAGCTAGGAGGTTTCCTAGTGATGTCCTTAATCCGGGCGCCAGGGAGGCAGCAGACTTCTCTAAGAAGGAAGATTATTGTGAGATTTATTTTTTGACTGTGAAACATGCTGTAAGTGGTGTGGGTTTGTTGTTATTTTCATTATATGCATTTTATTATGGGCTTAGGGACTAACCAGGGACCATTATGCAAATGCAAAGTGTCATCTTCATTTTCCAGATGGTTTCTGGTCTAAGTCGTACTTGACATAAATTGTCATTGCACAGAATAAATCATTTGATACTTAAAGGAAAAGTTATTAGTTTGTGTAAGCAGAAACCTTCTTTGTTACTAAAATCAGAGGTACTCTTAAAATGCATAACTCCAGCGCTTTGGAGATCATTTTCATACTTACATTTTGGTCATTTTCTTCTGTTGAGATAAAGAGGTAGAGTCACCATTTTGGAGGAAGCTCCACATATGTGGCCTTTTATAAACCATATAAATCAAACCACCAGATTTGATTTATATAAACCCCACTTGTATTAGTTTTACCCTGCCTTTAAAATTTGAATATAATGAGTGTCACAGGGACCTTACAAATATCTTATCCAAACTTTTAGTCTCATAATGTCATACCCAAATGCTCTTATCATCCTATAACACATCATCTTCCCCACCTTCTCAATACATTCCAAGCTGCCCAATTAGCACACCACACATTTCATTGCCTCTTTCCTAATTAGCAGGAAACAATTCCTTCTTCTTGAGTTGTGGAAAAATAAATTATTTGTCTTTTAGGCCAGCCAACAGAGATCTTTATCTGTTGGGCTTTCAGAAATCCCAGCTTTTATTTACACCACTGAAATTACTTAGCAAACAAACAAACCAGCTACCATGTTTCACAGTGCATTATAAAGTGGTATTTGTCAGCAAGATGGTATGCTCAGAACTTGGCACCTCCATGCTCTAAATATTGCTGAAGTTTTGTAGGCAGCATATTTTGGGGAAAGTTGGAAGATTGTTTGAAGCAAATGAAGGATTTTCTCTCCAGATTGGCCAGGTCCTTTAGGAATGGAAGTCTGCTAGAAGACACTGACTTAACCTGTTAATGGAGGTACCTATTTCTAGAAGTTCTGCAAGCATTTTTATAATTATTCCAGGTCTTCAGATGATCTCTGGATCTCTGGGTTGATTTGTTTCTTGCTTCACAGTGCCTAATATCACATTATAGTCTGGTAGGGATATTTGACACTAGCCTGGAGTACCATGACAGCCGAGACAAAATGGTAGGATCTTTCTGCTGGAGCTTAGGATGAAACTTGGAGGCAGTTGTGTGTGTTTTGTTTTGGTTTGGTTTTTTTAATGAGAGGCCTTATTTTGAAGGATTTCTTTTTATTAGAGAGGCCTCATAGAAGCTGTGGATTGGCTTGGAAAAAGAGTCTAGTGCAGTGTTCCTTGTCTGAAAGAGGGTGGTAGGAGATCTGATAGAGACATATAGGTCCTCAATGTGTCTGAAGGCTGCATTTGCATCACTCTGTTTTGTAGTCAACGGAGACTGTTTATCCTCTGAATTTGTCGAAGCTGATTTTTACCTAATTTTACTTTAGTCTCTAGAATATCCTGTGTCAATGAGTTTGGGAAGTTGTAGGGTAAGGAAAAAAGGTAATTTTTTCCTTACTTTTTTTACTTATAAGCAGCCTATTAAGGTATGTATGGTAAGCACTTGTGCTCAAGAGTGCCTTGCATCTGTCTTTCTGTTTCTTTGTTTTCAGTGAGTCTTGCTGACATGGTGATAGGTACTAAATAAAAAAAAAAAGTACTACCAAATGGGAAGTATGAGGCAAGCTTGATGTGTGTTAAGAGCAGTTAGTATCAGTAGTAAGTGGATTGCGTAAAGGTAAGTTCAGTGCATAATGTGTGCTCCTTTACAAGGCAGAGACCTAATTGTTTTTTCTTTAAGTATGTGTCAGTGTTCTGTCCTGCCGTAGGTGTGTGTCAGCTTGGGAAAGGTTTTTTTTAATGGTATTGTTTTTCAAGGTCACTCATGTTCTACATGTCTCCTTGTCTTTCCAATGAAGATATGAAAGAATAAGGCAGATGTGCTTCTACCACAGCTCCCCTTTTTTTTCTGTAGTAATAAGATAGACCTTGAAATGTATCCAACCAGTTATTTTTATCAGACTTCATATTTGTCCTTTCTGCATTTGTTTGGTGAATAGAAATTATCCTCCTTTCTCCTTTTATCTGTTTATTTTTGGATGTTGCAATAAATAAATGAAAGTGCTTATTAACTTCTCCATGGTACACTTTTATATATGGTTCCTCAACATGGTTTCAAATGTAATGCAATTGAATTCCTATCATTTTGCAATATTGTAATTGGAAATCTGTCCAAGAGAAAGAAAAGAAACTGCAAATAGCCTAGAATATGTTCACATCTTGGGTATTTTGTGCTGTGTCCTAAAAAAAATGCAGTAATGTCATCTCTGATGCAACCAGTGATGACGAATTTTATAGGAGCTATGATAAACACAAAGATTGAGAAGTGTTCTTATTAAGGATTGTTGTTGTTAGTGCTACACGGCCTGAAATAAAATCCTGTTGTTACAATCTAGATGTGTGTTGTTGTGCTGTTAAGATATCTTGACATGCATGAATCTGCTGCTGTTTGCTAGATATGATCTGTGTTTCTTCAAGCTCTGGCTTCAGTGCCCCTGTACCTTATTTTAACAACAGGTATATAGGAAAGGTTTCATGCTGACTCATGTCCTCCCAGTTGACAGATGAGTTAAATTCCCACAGCAGGTTTTCCTTCTTAGCTCACCAGCCTCCCAGCAGAGGATTTGGTAACTGATTTGGGGGGTATAATTGAATATGTAGGTTCAGAGATGGTATTTAGAAGATATCGTGTCCTGTAAATGCTTTGGAGCTCTGAACCATAAATATGGTACAGTATTCTCACTTTCATCAAAAATCCACATGTCCAGAGGACAAAATGTCCACTGATGAACACTGTTTCTGTGATGCTTGACATGATAATCAAGAGATGCCCATATATTGTTTGCTTGGAAATGCAGGAGCTCTCAAACTCTCTTAATGATGCTCTCAGTACAGAGTATTGCATAGCTCTTCACTTTCAGGAGGTAAAAAGAAACTTGTGAACCTGCAGAGTAGAAGGGCAATTAATGAGAAACTGATAGAGAGCTGATAAACATCAGTGGGGCTTCCTGTGGTGGATCTCATTGCTGCCAAAGGTGTTAATAGCAACATTTTAATTCCAGTACCATGAGTTCAGGGTCACTGATCATTGTCTTGTTGCTTGTGGTCTCCTTTCTCAACAAGTTCCCTCAATTTCCAACCAGATTTCTAAGGGCTGAAGAGAGAAAGCCATGACCACTTTCAGAGATCCAAACTGGGTGGGATAGAGCTGGCGATACCCTCTCTCAATTGAGGCTTCAGCAGCTGGTGCTTGCTTCACAGCATAAATATATATCAAAGAGCATAGCAGTTCCATGCTATTTCCAGCAAACATAGTGGTTGCATGCACGATCATTATTACGGTCCAGCTTGGCTGGGACTTCACAAATTTATAACCAGATAGATGATCCAAGCCCAAGGCTCTGGCAGTGCAGAGCCAGGCATGGGGCAGGACAGTACCATGGAGAAGGCCCTGGTTGGGAAGCCCCAGGGTGTCTGCCCTCCATCCGGACCTTTCTGTCCAAGGACACAGAAGTTTGTCATTCAGTATTCAAGCTGTGCTCTGGGGCTGCAGATCCTGGAACAGAACTCTTTGGCTTTCCATTCCACTCTGCCAGAGTACACTGCTGTCGTGTGGTTTCTGTCTACCATGTTCATGGTGCTGCAGTTGTTCATAGTCTTGCTACAGAGTTATCTTGTCAACAAGAAACGTGCCCTGCCTACAATGTCTTGAAATTCGCTAGATCCCTTTTTGTCTTTTTCTTTTTTTTTCAGAATGCTGATTTTTTTTCTTTTTGCATAGCTATGAACTGTTTTCTATTGAATGCCACTGAATTAACTCTTTCCTGAGTTATTACATTCTGCCTTTAGTAACAGTGCCCTGTTCCCCTGAGCCTATACTTTGTAAATGGAATTAATTTTGTCTGGAAGTCACTGAGTGCAGAATTTTAATGTCATTTCATTAAACCACTTCTCAGAATAAATTTCACTTTAAAACCTCAGAATATCAATAGGTATATAAGCTGTGTTAAAAGACTTATGTTTAGAATGGAATAGAAAGAAACAAACTCATACTGGTTATTCAGAGAAAGTGATGAAATTATAAACCAGTCTGTACTGAAAGAGACCTCATGAGAACATTTAGGTTCTCATTTTAATAATTAGAATTATTAAAAATTAAGAAAACACTGAAAGCAAAATTGTCTTCATTTTTTAACTCCTCATGACTGCATATTGCAACACTCTTGGGTTATGCAGCAATATGCTTGCATTTTCAGCAATAGCACAGCATTGTTACAGTGAGATGAATATTGGAATAGCTGAGGGACTTAAGACTTCAAACAAAGGCAGGCAGTTCTGAAGTGATTCTTAGTTTCCCTGGAGGAAGTACATTCGCCTTTGTTGTGTAGGCACAGTACTGCTCGATAGCTTTTCAATGGGTTAGGTTTTTTCTTGTTTTATTCTACCACTAGTCTTCACATGAGCTGAGGAAGGATAGTTTGTAATTTAATATAATTAAGGTTATTGCAGAGGTAATTGTTGCATGGGTGATATTAAAGTAGTGTTTTGCAGCTGATGAGCACTCCGCTTCCCATTTCAAAGCTAAAAAGACCTCAACAACAAAAAAGAGAAAAAAAAGAGAAACTGCATAATTTAGGTCTCTTTACAAGAAAGCATTAGAGCATTCCCAGTATGAGGGATCAGTATCATCTATCCTCCTGTATGATTTGCCATCATAACCAAGAAGGAAAAATAAGGCAAAACCAACAAATGCCATGATTGCAGATCCTCTGTTACTGGCATTGTAACCACTTTTTTAAAGTTTGGGAATAAATGAATGGATATTTTTAGACATTGTTGCACAATAGAGACACTTACGTATCATGATTAAAATTCGCCTTTGTGTCATTAGTGTTCATAACTCTACTGGTGTGCTGGTTGGCCTGTACATCCCTTTGTGGGAGTATGGTCTGATCTGGGATTAATAATCAGAGTTTGGCTGTGCCTTGGTCTCCAGTTTGGGCTCAGGCACATTGTGTTCATATGTGCACTGCTTGACTTGTAAGGCAGCTGACTGGCTATGATGAAGAATCAGAGGGAAGATGTGAACTGGGGAGAACAATTTCTAGTTGTAGTCCTTCAGCAGCAGAGCAGAAGATGGCAGAACCACCATGATGTTCATATTTGCTTCAGGAGCTTTAATAAGGAACATATTGCTGCCTGCTTGGAGAGCAGATCATGAGCTCCTTATCTTACAAATCTCTACTGAGCTCACGGGGCTGCCTAAAAGCCCACAATGTTTTCTGTAAGAATAGATGCCTAAATTCAAAACCATGGCCAAATCTCAAGTTATTTAGAATTTAGAATTTCAGGGGGAGTTTAGGTTATCAAAATGGAGAAGACTGCAGTATTTCTTTTTACTTATGACTATATACTTTTCTGTGTAAGAACTGCCAGCTTTCAGCTGCCAAGTTATAGTTCGGATGAGGCTGAATTTTAATAACAGACAAAATTACTCTTAAACACTGCTTGTTTGCAGACCTGTTTGGAACACAGCAAGGACTTGTGTAAATGATTGCTGTGAAGGTAGAGTATTCAGGTCAGGAACATAGTATGCTCCTGGTGTCTTAAATTTAGGAATTTTCCTACACTTCAGCACTGTCTCTCTCAGTGTATCAGGTTTGGAAATGCAACTGATAGCCAACTGGCTTTTCTTTTAAGAAAACTCAGAATGCTTGAACAAATTAACAAGTTGTGAGGGCTTCCAAAGGGAAATTGCCCAGACCAGAGCTTGTCTGAGGAGTTTGTCATCAAGGGGAATTCTCTACCATCTAAGAAATCTTTCGCCAGCAGTAGACATCCCTTACATAGAAAACAGTGCCAAGCACTTATGGAAATATTTGAACTGGAAATGACTAATTGATTGACTGGGCTTTTTGTACCACAGTCTTTTTTTGTTTCTTCCTTTTTAATTTTTTTCTTTTTTTTTTTTTTAATCAGGCAGTTTAGAAACCAAAGACATTCCTGGCCAGGACTGTTTCCTCAATTGACTCAATTTTCCTGTTTCCTCCCTGGCTTCCGCTGGCTGTGCAGGGACAGCAAGTTCTGCTGTGCCCTGCTTGAGGCTCATCTGCTTTTGGAGCTCTGGCCGAGAGTTTCACTACTCATTTGCAGACCCTAGAGCAACCACTGGGTGTGAACATGGAGGCAGGAAGCTAGGAAGCTCTGCATGGTTTCGGTGCCTGAGGGCAGCCAGGAGAACAACTTCACTAGGAGGGATGAAGAGGTTAGAGCAGTCTTCTGAAAACTGAGAGGTATGGATACAAACATAATCAGAAATAAATTATGGATGCCTAGGGATGTTGGGTGAAGTGGGTCAGCAGCAGCACTAGTCCTCCGATCTCATTGCAAGGACTGTGACATTGCTTGCTTTTGAAATGAAGGATTTATGTAACTCTGGAAGAGAATTCTAGGCTGAGAACCATAAATGGAGACATACCTCCTTGTGGCCCTGTATCAGGATGTCATGTTATCATGTGGAGCATGGCTTGGCATTTCTCATTTGTTTCTTCCTCAGTCTGCCAGCTGTTGTGGATCATGTTCTCAGAAGTCTCACTTGTCCCATGCGCTGCATGGGGGGAGCCTCAGCCTTCAGGAAGGCATCTGAAAGTTCCATGAAAATCTGGTCTTTGAAATCTTGCAAGTTTGCACTTACCACTTTGCATTTGTTTAGAACTCTTTGGAGCCCATAGGTGTTTGGAGCAGTTTTCTCTTTTTCTCTTCAAGTGTACAGCACAATACCTTTCATCAGTGTCTTTTCCCTGGAGCATTGTTTACATTTGCCTGTTCCTCTTAAGAAATGCAGAGCTTGCTTCTGAACCCTGAAGTGCTCAGCTTGCAGTATTGCAGCAGGTCTCCCCCTCTGGGTCAATTCCAAAATACAGAACTTGTCTTTTCTCAATTTTTCTTCTTTGCTACTTTATCGGGCTATGGCTTTCCCTGCCACATGACATGTCAGAATAGATAGGCGCTACTTCCTCTCTTAGGGGGTTTCCCTTCAGCCTCATGAGCCTCATGAGAGATTAGCTTTTCAAAGCTCTAGTCAGCATCCTCTAAGAATGTGTTATACCTTTTGCTCAAAGCTTCTATTTCTTGCTTCAGTGCTGCAAGCTGCTGATCATTTCATCCTCAAGTCCTCGAGGATTTCTTTCTCGATACTTGAAAAGAAATTTGGAATTGCCTTTCCTTTGACATTTAGTTTGTTTGGGCCTCAAGTGCTCTGCCTTTTGGGCAGGTTAATGCTTAACCCTCTGGTTCCCTACTTAATGGCACGTGTCTGTTTCTCAAAGAGCAGCCAGAGAGGAGGGAAAACTTACCTTACAGGTATTTTGCAATCTTGCCAATTTGAGAGGTATCGAGGGGGATTGTGGGGATTGTCTGTGAGAAATTACTAGGGACAGTGTGACTGCTTTCCATGACGGTAATGCTCATCACCATCCTTCTCTCTTCCCTCCGCATAGAATCATGGAATTGTTTTGGTTGGAAAAGACCATTGAGGTAATCAAGTCCAACCATTAATGCAGTACAGCCATCATCACTAAATCCTATCTCTAAGCACCACATCTACATGTCTTTTGAATACTTCCAGCAATGGTGACTCCACAGCTTCTCTGGGCAGCCTGTTGCAATGCTTCACAACGCTTTCAGTGAAGAAATTCTTCATCATGTCCAATATAAACCTCCCCTGGCACGACTTGAGGCCATTTCCTCTTGTCCTATTGCTTGCTACTTGCGAGAAGAGGCCAATCCCCACCTCAGTACAACCTCCTTTCAGGTAGTTGTAGAGAGTGACAAGGTCTCCCCTGAGCCTCCTTTTCTCCAGGCTAAACAAACCCAGTTCCCTCAGCTGCTCCTTGTAACGTTTGTGCTCGAGACCCTTCACCAGGATCTTCAACCTCGAGGCCCAGGGAAATGCTGTAAAGGAGAAATGAACCTACATGAGGATCATCATGCAAAGTCTGAGTGTAATCAAACATTTTAAAAGTTACTTTCCTTGTTGGTTGGAACATCTAAAGTAAAGTGGATATTGCAATGTGTGGAACAGGCTGGCAAGACTAACCTTACAGCTATACAGTATTACCAAGGCAGCTGCCCCGTGCTGTTCTTCTGATCTTGGTGGCAGTGAGTCTCATGGGAGTGCTTTGCTTAGCTTCTCTGTCTGGAAGGAGGTGTCTTGCAAGGGCTATGACAGACTGCTGAGGACAGTTTGTAGTATTTTACACTGTCCATTCCAAACTAAGATATTTTAACGTCAGCTTAATAAGCAGTAGTCCCAGCTTGGAATAATTTTAGAAGCTGGATCTGTGTTTTTCTGTTGTACTTTCCATGTGTAGGTTGCCGTATTTACTGACTGTCAGTGATGGTACAAAGCCCAATTTGGTTTTCATCACAGAATTTGCATTTCATGTCCACGAAAGGTGGAACTAGACTGGCCGCTTTCACTTTCCTTTTTAAGGTCTTTTTTTAAAGTGTTTCACTTTCTGGATCCCCTTCTTTTGACCTGTGGTGCAATGTTTGGATTAGAGATGCTTCTGGGGAAGCATTAAATCCAAACAAACTCCTTTACACCCTGTTTTTCATGAAATCTTTCTTGGACAGTCACTAATGCTCTGCTTTTTTTTTTTTTCCATTACATTCCCTATTAAACATGGACACACACTAGAGATCTCATGGTTAGTAATTTCCCCAAACTAAAGCAATTTCAAATACTTTTATGTTTCTTGTATTTTAGAAGGCAATTAGAAACACTGTGGTACTTACTTGTTTGTTCTGTTTTATTTTTCTTTGCTTTGGTGTTTTGGAGATTTTACGGGGATTTTTTTTTTTTTTTACTTTGTTTTCCCGGAAGGCTGGGAGAAGTGAGGAATTGGAAACACTGGAAATCCTTGGCGCTCAAATAAAAATAAATTTTTCCCCTTGGTAGTATGTCTGGAAATGAGGAGAGATGAGTTGTTAAAGAGTTGGTCTGTTACACTCTGATTTATGGAAACTTTTGATAGTGATGATGTCTTCAGTCATACCTAGGGACTTAGAAGTTCCTTCTTTTACAGCATGCTGACGTGTTTGGTCTGCAGAAAGCTGTGCACAGACCATGCAGCTGTGGTGCAGGCAAGCTCTGGGAATGTTTTGAAGAGAACCCTTCTCTTTTGGCAGGGAACATGGCAGAATCAGAATGAAATATTCAATTTTTGCTATTAGAATTTAGTAAATGGGTCCTCCTTGGCTGATTCTCCACTAGACATGTCCCAGTAAGGAAAGAAGTGAAGGTTAGAAACAAAAGGGAAGAGGAGACCAAATAATTAGGAATTGATGTGAAGGTTTGCTGAGGCTGTGGTCTGTCTGAACCTTTACCAAAGCCTGGCTTCCCAAGAAGTTGTGGTATTTCTCTGTCTGCTTTATCCGTGCTTTGTTACTTTTTTTTTCAAGTCTTGTAAAATCATCAGCTCGCAATGCAGTAAAATCTCTGCTTGCTTTGTTTATGTCTAACATATATATCTACCTTCCTCTGCATGTCCCACACCTGGGATAACATGACAAGGGGTCTCCTTCTTAGGCCTTCACAGACTGTCTTTGTTTCAGGGTTTTTAAACCACATCATTTACTTTATATCCTTTTGTCAGATAAAATATGTATTTCATATGCTGCTTTGGTAGCCCGAGTGTCTTATGAGACTTACGTTCTTCCTGCTGGAGTGTTTTTTCAAAAATATCTGTTTGAGTTGATGAATCTGAGAACTACAGTCTGTATTTTTATTATGATCTTCTTAGCACTGATGTGTAATAAATTTGTTTTGTTACCCCATCCAAGACAAATAACTGCTAAGTTGAGGGTCATGAATGTTTCATATCAATATCCTCTGTTTAATAAATCCTGGTCACTTCTGCAAAAAAAAAACCTGTCTGCTTTCTGTTTTGGGATATTCAGGAAGAAAACTATGGAAAATTCAATATTTTAGTTTGGGATTTCCTTCCTTTTCACTGCCTCTGTCTTCTTTGTCTTCCTGGTAGCTATCTTCAGGATGTGCTAACTCCTCCAGGCTGCTGCTGAGCACAGGAGCTGGAATTATAAAGTCATAGGATCAAAGAATGCTTTGGGTTGGAAGGGTCCTTTAGAGGTCATCGAGTCCAACCTCTCTGCAATAAGCAGGGCCATCTTCAACTAGATCAGGTTGCTCAGAGCCCCATCCAACCTGACCTTGAATGTTTCCAGGGTTGGGGCATCTACCATCTCTCTGGGCAACCTGTTCAGGTGTTTTGACACCCTCAGTATACAAAATTTCTCCCTTATATCTAGTCTGAATCCCCCCTCTTTTAATTTAAAACCATGAGCTCTTGTCCTGTCACAACAGGCCCTGTTAAAAAGACTGGCACCATCTTTATATAGGCCCCCTTTAAGTTCTGAGAGGTCACAATAAGGTCTCCCCAGAGCCTTCTCTTCTCCAACTCTCTCGTCCTGTCCTTGTAGCAGAGGTGCTCCATCCTTCTGATGGTTTTTGTGGCCCTCCTCTGGACCCTCTTCAACACATTCATGTTTTTCTTGTGCTGAGGACTCCAGAGATGGACACAGAACTCTCGGTGGGGTCTCACCAGAGCAGAACAGAGCAG
>NW_010412457.1:0-316 GCF_000710305.1 Buceros rhinoceros silvestris
GGGAAGCGCGCCGAAGTCCCCTGGGCTGGGCGGCGGGAGCGGGCGCTGTGCCGTCGCGGCGCAGCCGCTGCTCGCCCTCCGGTGTTGGGCTGTAAGTCCGGTTTCTTCCTGCAGGTGGGGGGGTAATGTCCGGCACCTGGTGTAAAGTCCGTTTTCTCCCTCCAGGTGAGGGGATAATGTCAGGCACCTGGTGTAACTCCGTGCCGGTACTTCTGTGTGTTTTCCATCTCAGGGGTCTCCACCTGCCCGTCCCGGGACCGCAGAGTGGGTCCGGGCGGCGCTGCTGCGGGACCCGCTGTCCTCCCCTCGGCGGGTC
>NW_010412457.1:440-2289 GCF_000710305.1 Buceros rhinoceros silvestris
TTTGCGCCGAGGCTTTCGCGCAGCGGCAGCGGTGTAGGCTCAAAACCGGGAACCTCCGTAATGCTCGAGGCGGGGTCTGCCGTTTGTGTGGAAAGTGGTTATTAATACAGCAGGTAACCCGGGGGACAGGCGTTTGGGTTTTTGTCCTGTCTGAAGAAGGTTTTGTACAGGGAGCAATAAAAGTTTCCATCTTGTGAAGTTACGGCGGCCTGTGCATCTGCAAAAGTTGTAGCAATTTCACATTATTCTGAAACTTTTTTTATTTTGTTTAAACTTTTATGACTAAATACCGGGAGTATTGCTTAAATACTGTGTGTGAAATAGCTGTGTCCTCAAACACAAACATCGCTTAGGCAAGCATGTGCTGTAGGTTGTAGTGAGCTGAATACCACCATCCTGTGGAGTTCTGGTCCACAGAAAGAAATGACAAACAAAAAGGTCAAATACAAATAGCCCAGGGCTGTGGAGAGAAGAACTAGGAGCAACAGTGTAATCTTATCTTAGTCTTTAGGTTTATCTAAAGTAATCAGATGCTCTTTAAGCAGGAATCTTAATAAATACAATTTGCTTAAATCGCTGAATATGCCACAGTTGCTGGTGCCTTGGTCCAATGGTGTTTCGTTAACTTTTAGAATTAAATAATACTTATGTTGTAGTTCTATATATGCTTAGCTTTGGCTGCTGTTTTCTTTTACGCTGTTGGCTAAATTGAACAACTATAAACTGTGTTTGCTTTCATAAGTTGTTACATAGACTGTTATGAGATGAGTTTGGCTAGTTTGACCATCTTGAGTCTTGCATGCTAAAGTATGTTTCCAGGCCTTCAGGCTTCCAGGTCCTTCCTGTTCTTTCAACATGTCACTAATCTTGGGTCCCCAGAACCGAGTATTGTGTTGTAGAGCTAAGTGTTTGCTCTGATTACTATTTATGCTGAGGCATCCAAAGAAAACCTTATTTCTTTCCAGTGCAGTATAGGATGAGGAGTTCTTGTTTGGTTCACCACTGTCTAATTTCCAGCTTTCTTGTGTCCCAGAAACATCTGTCCTATAGACATGGATGATTGGCATGATCCTATAGATGGTCAGATGGAGATAGAGTTTAACTGAACTGCTTTCAGAGTGGTAATATAATTTAATGTGACTCAGCCGTAGTCTGTATCACATTAAATTTTATATATATATAAACACATGTATGTGTGTGCACTTTCCTGTTGTCTTACAAGGAGAGACTGTAATGGTTTGCATAGTCATGTTCCAACCATCTTCCAAAAGAAATTTTTTTTTTTGTTTGCCCTGTAGATTGGGAAGCATGGCTGATAAGAAATTAAGAAGAGCAAGGTTGTCTCGAGAGCTGTGTGAAAGGCTCTGTCGCCATCAGATCACTACCTGTCAGGTGAAAGTTATTTTATGTTTGTGGATGGTATTTTTAGGGGGTTATTTTTTGTTGGGTGGTTTGGGCTTTTTTTTTTTTTTTGATATTCAAGTGTGTTTTAATGCATGTACTTTTTTGTAGTTTGTTTTACAGGGAGCTTTACTTTCTATGAAGTAGGGGGGATTTCAGGCTCCTTCTGGCCTGCTGCCTTGCAAAAATAGCTTTAAAGGGATAGATGCCTAATTAAAACATTTAAACTTCCCTTCTGAAAAAAGGAAGTTGCTTTATTTTAGCAAGAGTCTGCAGCTACTGCTTGTATGGAATCATTTGTGGATGCTTTACAAAAATCACGTGTATGTGTGTGAACTATGCTGTGAAGTTACATTATCAGTTATGGGTTGGTTCAGCATTACGTTCTGAAGCTGTTCATACGAATGTTCACCGAGAGAAAGCCAAGAGGCCTGTGTGTTTCAGTAGT
>NW_010412457.1:2434-12564 GCF_000710305.1 Buceros rhinoceros silvestris
GTGTGTTTCAGTAGCGTGCGTCGTTGATAACGGATGTAGCCCTTGGACTGCGATGTAGAAGCCACGATGCGTTTTGAACTTTCTTCTGATAGATAGTGACTTCTGTGGGCAAAAAGGTGTTGCAATTCCATCACGCAGTTCTTGAATGTTTGGTCCTTTAACTCCATGTCCTTTAAAATATGAATACAGTTTCTTTTCTTATACTGGTATCAGAGGAGGTAGCAGAAGTATAGCGTGATACTGTATAACGTGGTGCAGTTGATAGGCCTGGGAAGTGAGTACTAGTTGTGTATAAATTGTGTCAGTTTACTCCTCAGTCTTGATTTCTGGGTTGAACTCTCTGAACTGTTCTATCATCTTTCAGGACTTTTTATGTCTTTCCCCCTTGGAGCTTATGAAGGTGACGGGACAGAGCTACTACGATGTGAAGAAGCTTCTTTGCAAAGTCAGCCGAGCTTGTGCTCCCCAAATGCAGACTGTAAGTATGCCTGGGTTGATGCTGGGTTTGACACAGTATCTCAGAAACAGCTAAACAGTGTCACTCATCTTTTTACCTGGGAGGTTTGTGATGTCTTAGTTTGATTGCACAATGAAATAATGCTTTTTTTTTGAATTTAGATCTCTGAGGCACTTTAGTTTTTAGGTGTTACAGCTTCTAGAGATTGTTGAGGCTTGCAGAATCGATTCTGAGTGCAGTGGGGCAGTATGGCATTCTCTCTTGCAATCCAGCGTATAAAATTTGCTTCTGGTTTGGGTCCTACAACAACAACAAAAGCCTTGTTTAATACAAACAAAGAATAAGAATTTCAGTATAAAATTGGTGCCAAGCAGTTAAGTGATCCTGAAAATAACTTTTTTAGGATTTTTCCCATCCATGTAAATGAGCTGCAGTCTGCTTTAGGCTACACATAGCCTAACAGCCTGACTGGGGAGAGTGCAAGAAGGAAACAGATGTCAGCTGCAATGGAGTGGCTGGATTTTGTTTTCTTTTTTGAATTCAGGTGAAAAGATTTTAAAAAATGGTGTCTTTTTAGAAGAGAGAGGACACGGACAGTTCTGACCTGTGTCCATGCAGCCTGCTTTTTCCCCTGAAAAAAATAAACCATGTCAAACAAAGTTTCATTTGTGTTATTGGAGAACAGAGAAGGTCTGACAGAGTTTCAAATATTATTCTGTTGTACTACCTGTCATAACATAAGGAAAAACTGTAGCATAAAAAAAGGAAAGTATAAGCTATCTTATCTTAGCCTGCTGATAGAACAAGCTGGAAATTTTTCTGATCAACTTCAGCCAAAAAGGCTCACTTGTTGGCCTGCCAAGTATGGACTAAAACATCTAGGGTTCAACGGTGTGGTTGTTTACTTAGTTATCGATGATTCCTGTGGAGATGCTTCCATACACCATATTCCCAGCAAACTTAAGGCTGGGTTCATACCTGATGCCTGCATTTCTCTCGGACATAGAGAAATCGGGTTTTCTGGAGTGGTCAGTCATGGCAGGTTATGGCAGTACCCTGTGAGAGGGCTTTGAGAATCTCTGTTGTTGGGCAAGGAGCCTGAAACCTCTGGGAACTCTGAACTATAACTAGAGCAACAACTTTTAGATCTTGGACTTCCCTTTTAAAAATCAAACTTCCTATATTCAGGGTGCTCAGTGGATGAGGAATGTGTCAGTTTTCACAGATGTTTGCAAGGTATGAGCAAGACCTTTTGGAAACATCATGGTTTGGTGTTTCCAGATTGGCATTTCCATTTTGTTATTTCTTTGTCTGGTTAAATTTGGGTTCCCCAAATAAATAATTCCTATGAACTGGAATTCTGATCCTCAGCCAGTTCTAGTTAGTGGAGGAACTTGGAATTTCACCTATTTTCAGTTCTGTACCTGTCTTGTGAGCAAGACTAGTCAAGACAACAGAAGTGGAAAATTATGAATGGCTACAGGATTGGCCCAGTCTTTTTCAAAGACTTCGGGAATCTTTAGAAAACCTTTCCTTTCAAATTGGTAATGAACATTGTCCAGGGAGTTCTTGTTCTGGGTCTAGTGTGAGCGTTCTGTTTTGGTCAGTAACTGTAGATACAGAGTTTACTTAGAAGTTGGAGTTTTATGGGATGAAAGCAAGCCTTGTTGAATAGAAGTAAAGAAAACCTTTGACACGTTATCCTTAAAGGCTTATTTAATTTTATTGTGAGGGAGATACAACAAATTTTTAAATTTACTCTGTGGGATATAAACGTGAGGCAGGATGATGAACTGAGAGAGGACTATAGCTGAAGGTAGGAGTAGTTTGCTCACTGGCAAGTGTTAAGTTGTTCCGGGTTGATGAAAGAACATGCAAAAAGCTTGCTATTTCCATTAGGGAAAAAAAAGGCATTTTCTGATTTGTGTGTTTGTTTTCTTTTGGTTTTTACCCTCCTTTTGTAGGCTTATGAAATGAAACTGAGGAAGTCTGTCAGTCCCTCTGCAGCCTTTTTATCCACAACACTGCATAGCTTGGATAAAGTCTTGCATGGTGGAGTGCCCTGTGGATCCCTCACAGAGGTAACTTGTTTAATATGTTTTACTGCAGTTGCACATCACACCTAGAAGTCAAAAGTGACAGTTAGGCTGTACTGTCTTGTGTGAGGTGCTTTAAACACAAAATACACAGAAATTTTGGGTGAGAAGTGCTTTTTTTAAAAATTGGTAGAAGCTGCACTTTTTTTGGTGGTGGTGGGTTGGTTTTTTTGGTGTTTTTGGTTTTGTTTTTTGGTTTTTTTTTTTTCTTCCTAGCCTGTCAGATAAGTCAGAAAATGAAGGAATTAAAAAAAAAAACTGGTGACCTTATATTCCTTTAAAAGAAGTTAAAATTTTCCCAGGAAATTTGGGAGAATTGTTGACTGGATTTTGCAGTGGGAAAGTTGCAGTGTAGTTTTGTGGTCAGAGCACAAGGTGCTGAATCAGGAGCCTGACTTTTCAATACTGATTCCTCTGACTTTACAAAGTCATTAGTTTTTGTGAAGGTACAGTAAGCAATTAGAACAAAAGCGGGAAGCATATAGTCATGAGAATGACTTTACAGAGTTTTCATATATCAGTGTAACTAATTTACGCATTAACTATGTAATACATTCTTCTTAAAGACTGTAATTAAGGCCCATAATATGTGTGCATACGTTGCAACACTAAAAATTGCTTATCTGCCTATCTACAACTGTCACTCTCTGGACTTTGAATGTAATGCTACTCTTTTTTTTGCTTAAAATTTTCTTTTAAGAAGATGAGAGCATTTCATCTAGTACTTGGATTTCTCTGTGGCCTGGCAGAAAGTGATAGTAACTCACATGCTTTCTATGATCTGGATAGATAGGACTTGTGTGGATGCTCATAGGAGTCACTGAGTATTATAAAAATACAAAGATACAATCTCTGGCTTAGGAATTTGTTGACCTACAGATGGAAAAATGTGTGCGTTGGAGGGAGCATCAGTATGTGTGCTCTGTTCTTATGTTATTCCCCTAGCCATCTGTTGTAGGTAGAGGCAGAGTCCAGAGCTAGATGGACACTGGTCTTATGCAGTGTGGCCATACTTGTCTTAAAGTTCTGAACTCGGCTGTGCACTTGAAATGAGTGGAAAAATATACATTGTATGCCTCATGCTCTGAATTTAGAGAGATTGAAACCATTTTTTTTCCTTGAATGCTCTAATAGTCTACCAAGTGCTTTTCTTATTCTGCTATGGCAAGTTGCCACATCTGGGAGTAGAAGTGAGAAGTTACCAAAATCTTACTATGAGGAAAACACATTTTTTCCACACCCTATAATCAAACTAGAATGGTTTTGGTATCAGATAGAAATCACTTACGAAACTTGATAGTGACTTAAAACATATTAGAGTTTAAGCAAAACTGAGTTTAGACTGTAGTAGTTTCTGCTCTAGTAAACCCTTATGTAATGAGTGGATATTACTTCTTAAATATTCTGACGATTTCTTTCTGTATATGACATACAGGAATATACACCATTCAGGTCTCGACAAAAATGTTTAACGATGCATCCATGAACGTACATTGGTCTGTCAGAATTAATATTTTCTTCATATTTAGGCCTATCTTTGTTACCAATTTACTATAAGAAAGTTGGATCAGAATAACTTGAGATGAACACTGCAAGTCTAAATTTTAGAAGTAAAGACTTGCTAAATTCTCTTTTATTGAAGAGGAAAGAGTTGTTCTTATAAGTAGCAGTGAGCTCTGCATGGTCCTGAGATTGTAACTATGCTGCTGTGGAGGATAGCACCTTCACCAGGAGATGAGCTTTTAGTTTCTAAAACTGTTTTTTAGCAGCAAAGCAGTGGCTGCAGCAGGTGTAGTTTTACTCCCTTTTCTTTGTCGGTGCAGTTAAACTGACAAAATAGCTTGGCCTGTGTTTGGAAAGAAATGGTGCTCGCCTGTGGTCAGGATCTGGCTTTCTGGGATTTCCATCTGGTCCACTAGCTTCCCCTCAGTGGAGGCAGAAGATGGCTGTTCACATGCTTATGCTGCTTAAACTTCTGAGTTGTGCTTCTTTAGTTGAAATTTAGAGCCACTGCTGCACAGGCAGGAGAGAGAAGTATGACAGAGATGTGTCTTTTCTGTCGTATGCTGATTTATCCTTAAGCCTGGGACTGGCTCATGAGTGGTGTGCAAAACAAGGACGTCGCCCTTCTGTAGGCCAACCTAGATACCCCAGTCTGTTTTGCCTGCCATCCTGTGGCTTCACAGTTTGGAGTAAGAGATGGCCAGAGTGTAAAAGCTTGCATTAAAGGATCCTGGAATGTGTTGTTGTTTTTCTCTAATTAAAAAAATAAGTCCTTCTGGGTTGGAAGAGCCACACAGTATATTTGTTTTTTTTTTTCTTAATCCTAGCTATCGTTTAGCTATTGGTGTATCCTGTCTGGCGTGTTCTTGCCTGAAGACCAGGTAGAATGGCTCTCGAGTGCTGCTGGACTTTAAACCTGGACTTTAAGATTGCCATGTTCTTGGCAGTGCTCTAGAGGGAGATCTGGAAAAAGCAGTAGTTGACATGCTGAGAGTTTTACTGGAGTTTAGCTAACCTTTGACTTCCAAGTTTTGGGGTTGTATTTATTTGAAAATAAGTTCTGCAAGCAGTTGATCTCAAAATGTAGATGTCATATAGTTTTCCTGTGATGGTATAAAATAACGCTTTTCAGGAAGTAACTGCCAGTGCTTAATTTTCCAGAGCTTTGTATTTTGTAATACTTCTCATCTTGGTTGATTATCACAATAGTCAATTTAAAAATCTTTTTTCAGTGTTCCCTTACAACGTGTATCTAAAGAGATATCTCTTTAGATGTGAGGAAATCTGGGAAGCTGTTGCTAAACTCTCTTCTAAGGGTGGTTGTACTCCGTATGATTCAAAGGTAGTTAGGGGAAATTATTACGTACGAAGATAGGCAGAACTTTAATCTGATTGTAAATGAAAAGCACTGTGCCTGGAAAGGTGTTGAGCTTTAAATTTTCTTCTCAAAAAAACTTTTGAATGTTAAGTTTTTTGTACTCTGATAAGTTTTGGTTAAAAATATGTAACTGCTTAGTGCAGTTACCTGCAATAGGTGATCAGGTAAGTGACTGAGATGCTGAAGTCTGTACAAGACATCTAGTGGATGAGACCAGAAAAGTGCAAGCACTGTAATATTCCACCAGTAGCTTGGTTTTGGTTGCACCTTTGTGCCAGATTAACAATACTCATGCATAATAATTAATCAGAAATATTGTAGAGGGAACTAGGTAGCCTCCAGAAATTAGATTACTAAGTTAAGACATTAGAGCTGTCTAAAAAAAAAAAAGTGTGTTGCTTTTTATTTGCCTTTTAGGTACTAAATGTGGAAAGCGATTAGGGCACCTATTAGGGGTTTCTCAGCAAATATAAAGGCAGGAAACAATTTATCTATGCAGAAACTGAGTTTCTCATTTCAAGCATGGTTCTGGAGATTTGTAAAAGCATTTTTGCAAGGCTCATGAGAGCTGAAGTAGTTTGAAAGGCTGGCAGCACTACAAGTGTTCTTCAGCACAATTCTTAGATGAAATTTTAGTAGAAAGCTATCAAGCATCTGCTGCTGCTGCTTTGATGCTGTTCTGCAGCTTGTGAACACTTTCAGGTCGTGTTCTTTTTGGATTCAAGTGATTTTGGAACTTAATTTGCAACTTACTGGAGCATAGCTGAGCAGCAGATTGCCCTTTGATATTTTTGTTATTGGGCAGATATTCTAAGTCTGAGAGAAGTTCCCTTCAAAAGGATGTTGTGTGCAGCATTTAATTCCTGACTTGTGTGGCTAAATCATTGTCTTCCTGTTACTTTATCCAGCAGTGAGGGTGGTTGGAAACTTGGAATTTGAGTGCCTGAGCCACTGGGTTAAGACTCGTGGTGGTATCTCCTACAGCCAAAGCTGCTTGCTTTTTGGGGGCCAGAGGGATTTGATTTGCGTTATGCTGCCTTGGACCATTTTTTCCCAAACCACTATTAGGTTTTAAGTTGGAAATTAAATCATAGCTGAAATTTTGTGGTCAGATGTCAGACTTTTGGCCAGTTCTCTGAGGAAAAATTAAAGTAATGACTTCATGAATATCGAAGAGTTTAATCCCCTGGTAGCTGAAGAAGAATTAGCTCCTTGTGACTTCATCCAAACCCTACAGATATGCCAGAGAAAATAGTATATAGCTTACTGAAAAATAAAAGTATATTTTATTAAGCAGAAATAAATTAAAAACTGTTGTAGTCTTCACATTTTTATCTGGGTGGACTTGAGGTTTTTTTTCCATAGCAAATTTAGGGTAGAACTAAGCAAATTTTTTTGCAGACATTCAGTTTAAATTGCGTTAGAGGAACTTTAGTTTTTTTTTTTTTTTAAATTAAGATTGTATAGCTCAAAACACTTGCTGAACCAGTGGTAACCACAATAAAATGTGGTAGTTCTTTAAAATTGTTCACTGTAGGTTGTTTAAAATTCCATTTTAATGCCCTTTTTAAAGAATGCTGATAGATGAAATATTGTTTTCTTTGGGAACAGATAATCTCTCTTGTTTGTACTGCAAGATTCCCTGTCTTTCTCTGGTATGATGCTCATATCCTCATACATTTTCACAGCTTGTCTGCTGAATTAGCTTCTGCATCAGCCACTGAGGTAAATGCTGATTCCAATGCAACTCCCAGGCAAAGCTTAAACTACAAACGTTTTTGTGAGGACTCCTCACAGCTGTCCAAACATTTTAATTTAACAATAGGATTGATGCCCTCTCCTCATTCATTTCAATTTTTCTTTGTAACTAGAAACAGCTGGTGAGATTTTTTTGGTTATCACAGTCTAAGGAGTGTTATTGCCTCTGTATATTTTATATATGCTTTGGGTTTATTTTAAAATGTGGCAGCTGTTGTTGATATGAGAGTTTGTATTTGAAGTACACTGGATGGAAGACAGATAACTGCATAAGTATGACTTGATTCCTGGTCTGTAATTTGCTAAATGAACTGCGTGCTTGTAAACACTTTAATGCTTCTCTTGCGCTAAAGCCTCAAGTACATTGACTGATATGGCTTGGTGTTCAGGCCTTGTTTAAAGACAAAAGTGAGTAAAGGGATTTTAACCAAGTGTTAACAGTGGCTAATGTGTAACTGTAGTTAATGAAGTCCCTCAGTGTTTCCTTCCAAATTTTCTGTGCTTCAAGTCTGCTGCTCCCACTGTTTGAAATGAAACCATAGCAATGTGACAGTATCTTGTGGTGGAAGAATGTACTTAAAACCAAAGTATAATCTGTTTAAGATCAAAAATCAGTTTGATCTCGAGTGTCTGTCTGTTGTAAGGATTTTTTTTTTTTAATTTAAAACATCAGCTTTGTATTTAAGCCTTTGTTTTGGCAGTACGAGGTGTGTTGAGTATTTATGCTTCATTTTGCTGTTTAACTTCCCTGGGGAGTCTTACTTTTATCTTGCATTATTATTTAGCCACTACTAGCATCAGTATGAAACCATCACTCTGCTTTTAGTGCCTAAAGTCACTTCAACTTTGTATTTGCTGTTTTTCAGCCCTCTTAATATTTAAGATGTCATAATCTCTCTTTCCAGAAGCAGTGACAATGTGATATTGTATTTAAAGACCCACTGTAGTAGTAACGAGTATGTGATGACCTGAACACTGAGCCTAGCATTTGTTTACAATCTCTGCAAGATCTGCAGTGGACAAAGAGCAGCATACTGCCATCTCTAGCAGAACAATCTTACTCTCAAACTGAGGAGCAAACGCTGTGTTCTAGTGATCCTTGTGTTTTATTTTCTTGGATCAAAATCCTCCTGGAACTGTTTCACACCAGTTGAATTGCTGTTTTTGAATACTGTTTAACTGCAGAAGACTTTCAGTAATCACAGTTTGAAAGCTTAAAATTGGCGAGCTGGTCTGGATTGTTAAATGGTGATCACGTTGAAATATGGTAATAGGGAGTTAACACCAATGGCAAAACACATGCTGCATAGCCGAATGTAGTTTCTGGGGCAGATAAAATATGTGATTCATATTGAACGTTCAGTCTTTGCATGGTATAAGTTATCATCCTTGTGATTTCCAGGGGAGACCTGGTTGTAACCAAGGTAACGATGATTCCTAAGCAGTCACTTACATCCGTGAACTCATTAGCTCTAGACTTCGTGTTCAGCTCTAAAGGCCAGTGATGTCATGTGAACATCAACTGCAAATTTAAGTCTGCTTTATTTTAGAAGGTTGTCTAGAGAAGGAGATGGAGGAGACCTAGGTGTGGCTCTAGGGAAGATCTTGTAAGAGGAGGGAAGGGTAGGGGACGTCAAATGAGAGATAATAAAAGATGTCAAAGAAATAAAGTAAGTGCATAATGCTGTATCTGAAGAAGAACTGTTTATTCCTCAGTGGATGAGTTTGACTGCAAGGCACAGATCCAAGAGTAGCTGCAAGTTACTCTTTGTGGGCTGCATTCTATTTTTTTTGTGGCTGTCTCCTTTTGTAACTGGAAAAGCAGAATTTGAGGAGTTCTGGCTCATAGGTCTTAGTTAAAAGTACAGTTAGGGTGGAATGACTGTGGCATCTCTTCTGTAACTAATCTATTTTTCTTCCAGATAACTAGCCCACCAGGTTGTGGCAAAACTCAATTTTGTATTATGGTGAGTGTTCTGGCTACCCTACCTGTAAGCATGGGAGGACTAGATGGGGCTGTTATATACATTGACACAGAGTCTGCATTCAGTGCCGAAAGGTAAGGTGCAGAATTATAAAATACACGGTTGCAACTTCTCTTGCATCTTTGAACCTTCAATTATTTTCCAAGCACTAATTAAGCATTCATAAAGTAAATGTTTTTGCGATGTCTATTCCTTTGTCACTGTTTGGAATTGGGGAGTTCAAAAATTACTAAGGATCTAGGGGAGGACAAGAAGTATGATAGCCTCATCACTGATTGTGTAGAAGAGTGGGCAGAAGGTTCATTGAAATGATTTATGTATTTCACATGACTTAGTAGTTATACCTGTGGCCTGAATCTGGAGTATCAAAGCAAATGTATGTTCTTTGTTTGATCATGTGAATTTGTCATGGATGAGAAGGTGGGGTTTCTAACCCTGTTTTTGTCAAGATAATTTCACAAAAGTTTGAATTATTTTAAACCAGAAGTGTAATGTATCAAAGAAAAAAGCTTCAAGCAATGGTTCCTCAACATACGGTCCTCCCTTCTTACATACTACTTGGTTTTTATTTCAGGTCCCTGAAGTGTAGGTAGTACAAAAGGGGAGGACCTGATGGCTGTGTTAAGAGTTGTTGCTTAGAAGTATTGCTAAGCAAAAGGCAAACAGGTGAACATGAAAATGAAATTGCTGAAAATAGAGTGTAGAAAGGAAACATGGTAAAAATAACATTATTGCTAAGGGTGAGAATATTTGTGTATTAAATCATATTTAGTATTGCTCAGGTGATAGATAAACAGCATTTCAGCAGACAACCTGTAAGGAGCCGCTGCTCCTTAGGGGCTGCAGCGTTTATTTCCTTCTGTGGGGTACCTGTTACACTACATCTAGATCCTGTGGCCAAATTTGAACTGCTGGTACGAGGAAGACATGACAAACCGTAGAGTTAAGCAGGG